>NC_059231.1:1924442-2186942 GCF_020615455.1 Coregonus clupeaformis
TTGTCTAAAGGTGTTTTTTTGTTTACCTCAGCAGAGTGTAATTGTAAAGTGGGGACAGATAGGTGTGTATCTGGCCTACTGTATTGGTAATTCAACCCTTATTTTACCAGGTAAATTGACTAAGAACACTTTTTTTTCCCCAGCAACAACCTGGGGCATAGTCATTGGGGAGAGGAGGGGAGATGAATGAGCCAATTGGAAGCTGGGGATGATTAGGTAGCCAAGATTGTATGAGGGCCAGATTGGGAATTTAGCCAGGACACCGGGGTTAACACCCATACTCTTACGATAAGTGCCATGGGATCTTTAGTGACGACAGAGAGTCAGGACACCTGTTTAACTTCCCATCCGAAAGACAGCACCCAACTCAGGGCAATGTCCCCAATCACTGCCCTGGGGCATTGGGATCTCCTTAGACCTGGCTTGCCTCCTACTGGCCCCCCAAAACCACCTACAGCAGCATCTGGTCTCCTATACAGGACCAACCCTGCTTAGCTTCAGAGGCAAGCCAGCTGTGGGTTGCAGGGTGGTATGAAGTTGCCAAGGCAGAAGCTGGTATGTTCCAGGAATAGTCTGCACTCTAGTGGACAGAATGGTCATTTAAGATGAGGACTCAGCACACTTACATTTTTAAACTAAAAAACGTAATGATGCTATCTTGCCTTGAAACATTAACTGGCCCATTTTGTGATTATAATAGATGAGATGTGGTTTGTGGTTATACAGTGTCCGTGAAGAAAGTATATTATTGACACGGCCTTGCCCCTTACCAATTGGACTGACGTCAAAGAAGCGGACAACGGTGTGAAGGATAGCAGTCCACATGCGGTTGTGGAGGCTGGGCTGAGCACACCAGGACCTTGAAGAACACAAGACTATGCAGGAAGGCAAATCTGATGGTGGCCCCGTCAAACCTACATACCAACAACAACAAAAAAGGTCAAATAAACACAACAGGAGAGTGCAGCAGTACTTTTCCGTCTTCCTGCTCCAAGTAGGTCAGCTGTACGCTTTACTGCACCATTGTTGGGCCTGAAAACTCCAAATGGGGCTAGATTCCACGATAATCTCTCCCTCAGTGATTCACTTTTTATTCTCAAAGGTTGAGCTGCCAATAGTTGACTATGGACTGTGAACGCAGGCTGAGTAGGAAACTGAAGAGGTGAGGAGTCATGGGAAGACAATCACATCAGACCTGAGAGCAATCCAACACTTAAAGACAAGAAAAGCACTCCTCTCTTCCCTAGCAGCTGAGGCCCTGTAAACACAGTGTATAGACACTCGGCCTTGAAGGCCTTGGGCTCCAGCCAAAGCCCGGGGGTGTGCTCAGTGAATAGCTGGGTTGTGCGGAGTCTCATTGGCAGACAAAGTGAGCTGCGTTCACTGTGACTCACCTGCGTAAACACCCAAGGAAAGGTCAAGGTCCAGCTGCTGAGTGGCACTGCTGCCATTGAGGATGAGCTCTGTCACATTGAGATGCTCCTTTTCAGAGGCCCTGCCCAGCACAAAGGAATCAAAGCCAGAAGGACAAATAAACACCAACGCCATCAATAGAAAGCAGGAAGCTGGAGGCAGAGTACAAAACAATATGTTCCTGACCTGGGATACAAGATCAACCTGAATGGTAACACATCATCAACGTAAAAAAAAACCCAGCATCAGTCATGACTTCTCACAAGGTTCCGACTTTGGACCAATTATTTCATTCATTTGTAAGCAAACAGGTTATAATGTTCAGAAAGTAAATATATATATACAGTGGGGAGAACAAGTATTTGATACACTGCCGATTTTGCATGTTTTCCTACTTACAAAGCATCTAGAGGTCTGTAAAAAATCCAGAAAATCACATTGTATGATTTTTAAGTTATTAATTTGCATGTTATTGCATGACATAAGTATTTGATACATCAGAAAAGCAGAACTTAATATTTGGTACAGAAACCTTTGTTTGCAATTACATAGATCATACGTTTCCTGTAGGTCTTGACCAGGTTTGCACACACTGCAGCAGGGATTTTGGCCCACTCCTCCATACAGACCTTCTCCAGATCCTTCAGGTTTCGGGGCTGTCGCTGGGCAATACGGACTTTCAGCTCCCTCCAAAGATTTTCTATTGGCTAGGCCACTCCAGGACCTTGAGATGCTTCTTACGGAGCCACTCCTTAGTTGCCCTGGCTGTGTGTTTCGGGTCGTTGTCATGCTGGAAGACCCAGCCACGACCCATCTTCAATGCTCTTACTGAGGGGAGGAGGTTGTTGGCCAAGATCTCGCGATACATGGCCCCATCCATCCTCCCCTTGATACGGTGCAGTCGTCCTGACCCCTTTGCAGAAAAGCATCCCCAAAGAATGATGTTTCCACCTCCATGCTTCACGGTTGGGATGGTGTTCTTGGGGTTGTACTCATCCTTCTTCTTCCTCCAAACACTGCGAGTGGAGTTTAGACCAAAAAGCTCTATTTTTGTCTCATCAGACCACATGACCTTCTCCCATTCCTCCTCTGGATCATCCAGATGGTCATTGGCAAACTTCAGACGGGCCTGGACATGCGCTGGCTTGAGCAGGGGGACCTTGCGTGCGCTGCAGGATTTTAATCCATGACGGCGTAGTGTGTTACTAATGGTTTTCTTTGAGACTGTGGTCCCAGCTCTCTTCAGGTCATTGACCAGGTCCTGCCGTGTAGTTCTGGGCTGATCCCTCACCTTCCTCATGATCATTGATGCCCCACGAGGTGAGATCTTGCATGGAGCCCCAGACCGAGGGTGATTGACCGTCATCTTGAACTTCTTCCATTTTCTAATAATTGCGCCAACAGTTGTTGCCTTCTCACCAAGCTGCTTGCCTATTGTCCTGTAGCCCATCCCAGCATTGTGCAGGTCTACAATTGTATCCCTGATGCTCTCTGGTCTTGGCCATTGTGGAGAGGTTGGAGTCTGTTTGATTGAGTGTGTGGACAGGTGTCTTTTATACAGGTAACGAGTTCAAACAGGTGCAGTTAATACAGGTAATGAGTGGAGAACAGGAGGGCTTCTTAAAGAAAAACTAACAGGTCTGTGAGAGCCGGAATTCTTACTGGTTGGTAGGTGATCAAATACTTATGTTATGCAATAAAATGCAAATTAATTACTTAAAATCATACAATGTGATTTTCTGGATTTTTGTTTTAGATTCCGTCTCTCACAGTTGAAGTGTACCTATGATAAAAATTACAGACCTCTACATGCTTTGTAAGTAGGAAAACCTGCAAAATTGGCAGTGTATCAAATACTTGTTCTCCCCACTGTATATATTTTTTTTACAAATTCAGCAACTGAACATAGGTATTCACTGATTCAAAACATTTCCCACTAGACGACCAGCCACCAGTCCTGTAGAATATATTTGATCTAGAAAATATTTATGAAAATCCACATTAGGCCTCCATTTCACATTACAATAGTTATAATCATTAGTCTCTTACTTTAGACAATTTTTTGGAATTGCTAAATACACCCAATGCAAAAATAATGACTGCTACAATAAAATAGCCTTAATATGTTCTAGCTAATGTCACATCGCAGAGCCATTCACAGCAGATTGAGGAGAACCAGGGCCAGGAGAACCAGGATGTTAGCACCTGCTCTGAAGTACCTCAAATAAAGATGGAGGCTGATGGTTCCCTCTGAGTAACTCTTCTCCACAATGTGTTAAACTGGCTTAAATACACACAAATAGTCATGCAAATCATTGAGTTACTCTTTATATGTAGGCCTAGTGTGAAGGTAGACAAACTGAGAATATATACTTCCCTCCAGTGGGAACAAAGAGGAAGCAGCAGACACATTTTTTTACTATGTAAAGAACATTGTGTACAATTAACTTGAGAGCTCTCATTGGTTTGATTCAGACCGTCTCTGTCCCAAATGGCACCCCATTCCCCATTTAGTGCACTACTTTTGACCAGAAGTATTTCCTATATAGTGCACTACTTTTGACCAGAGGTATTTCCTATATAGTGCACTACTTTTGACCAGAGGTATTTCCTATATAGTGCACTACTTTTGATCAGAGGTATTTCCTATATAGTGCAGTACTTTTGACCAGAGGTATTTCCTATATAGTGCATTACTTTTGACCAGAGGTATTTCCTATATAGTGCATAAAAAAAGCAAACATTGAATATCCCTTTGAGCATGGTGAAGTTATTAATTAAACATTTGATGGTGTATCAATACACCCCGTCACTACAAAGATACAGGTAGGTGTCCTTCCTAACTCAGTTGCCGGAGAGGAATGAAACTGCTCAGGGATTTCACGAGGCCAATGGTGACTTTAAAACAGTTATAGAGTTGAATGGCTGTGATAGGAGAAAACTGAGGATAGATCAACAACATTGTAGTTACTCCACAATACTAACTTAGATGACAGAGTAAAAAGAAGGAAGCCTGTACAGAATACAAATATTCCAAAACATGCATCCTGTTTGCAATAAGGCGCTAAAGTAAAACTGCAAAAATGTGGCAAAGAAATTAACTTCATGTCCTGAATACAAAGCGTTATCTTTGAAGCAAATCCAACACAACACATCACTGAGTACCACTCTTCATATTTTCAAGCATGGTGGTGGCTGCATCATGTTATGGGTATGCTTGTCATCGGCAAGGACTAAGGGAGATTTTTAGGATAAAAATTAACGGAATAGAGCTAAGCACAGGCAAAAATCCTAGAGGAAAACCTGGTTCAGTCTGCTTTCCAAAAGACACTGGGAGACAAATTTACCTAGGCCAAATATACACTGGAGTTGCTTACCAAGACAACATTGAATGTTCCTGAGTGGCCTAGTTACAATTTTGACTTAAATCGGCTTGAAAACCTACGGCAAGACTTGAAAATGGCTGTGATCAACAACCAACTTCAAGAGCTTGAAGAATAAAAAATATATATACTGTGCGAATATTGTACAATCCAGGTGTGCGAAGCTCTTAGAGATTTACCCAGAAAGACTCACAGCTGTAATTGCTGCCAAAGGTGATTCTAACATGTATAGTCTCAGGGGTGTGAATGCTTATATAAATGAGATATGTCTGTATTTCCTTTTCAATAAATTAGCAAAAATGTCTAAATACATGTTTTGACTTTGTCATTATGGGTTAATGTTTGTAGATGGGTGAGAGAATAAAATATTGAATCCATTTTGAATTCAGGCTGTAACACAACAAAATGTGGAATAAGTCAAGGGGTATGAATACTTTCTGAAGTCACTGTATGTGTTATAGAGATGGTATGGTACAGCAAGAGCCACCCACACATACCCAACACCTCCTTCAGAACCAGGATCTGGTCTGCAGCCTTCAAGGATGTGAAGCTTCTTCCTCAACAGGCCACAGATACACCAAGTAGCAGAAATGTGGTCCTCTGTAGCTCAGCTGGTAGAGCGCGGCGCTTGTAATGCCAAGGTAGTGGGTTCGATCCCCGGGACCACCCATACACAAAAATGTATGCACGCATGACTGTAAGTCGCTTTGGATAAAAGCGTCTGCTAAATGGCATATTATATTATTATTATTATTATAACAAACCATGTTATAAACAGAAACTAGTTTTGTCAAAGTATTCCAAATGCATGTGGGTGAGATGGTGAGCTATAGGGAATGTTTCCAGCTGCTCAAGGACTTACTGCTCAAAGAGGTGTTTCCCTACTTCAGCATCCACAGCACTGAGAGGGTCATCCAGCAGGTAGATATCAGCATCCTGGTACATCGCTCTGGGAAGGACACACACAGACTCGCGCACACACACGCGCACACACACACACACACACACACACACACACACACACACACACACACACACACACACACACACACACACACACACACACACACACACACACACACACACACACACACACAAACACACACATTGTAATACATGTTTAACTTATTTGACTTAAAACAT
Source organism: Coregonus clupeaformis (assembly GCF_020615455.1). Taxonomy (NCBI): domain Eukaryota; kingdom Metazoa; phylum Chordata; class Actinopteri; order Salmoniformes; family Salmonidae; genus Coregonus; species Coregonus clupeaformis. Next base: position 1,930,382 of record NC_059231.1, read on the forward strand.
TAACATAATATGTTAGAATTACAGCAAATCGTTTTTGTCCTGACCAGATTACCTGGCTAGGGAAAACTCTTGGCTTTATCAGTCAAACTTAAGAGTCCTCACTCTTTCAAGCAAATTGGAATACAGAAGATGTCCCAAAGAATAGTGTGGATGTTCAAGCAGAGGATATTGTTCCCCTCTCACATATCCAGTTGTAGATCAGATATGTACATATTTTAATTGTGTACACCATTAGCTTTGTTTTGGGCTTCCTTTAAAATAATTGTACTTAAAAATCGTCCTAGGCTCACAGCAGTCTACTATCTTGGGTCTGGAATGGGCAGCCTGTGGACCAGATGTGCCTATATTCTTGACACCAAGCAGCCCTAAATTGTATTAAACCATATTGCTTAAAGAACGTGGGTGTGACCTCAACATCTGGGCACCAATGGGAAAGAATGTTGCTAGCCTTTGCTTATGTCACAGTCTGAAACCTCAACCTTGACACCCCGGTCTGAAATTTTAACCGTGACACCCCAATAACCTTCCCCCAATTACATTTTAGTCATTTAGCAAACGCTCTTATTCAGAGCGACTTACAGGAGCAATTAGAGTTAAGTACCTTGCTCAAGGGCACAGCGACAGATTTTTCACCTAGTCGGCTAAGGGATTCGAACCAGAGACCTTTCGGTTACTGGCCCAACGCTCTTAACCGCTAGCATACCACTACAGAGACACAGGACCACAGACTTAAAGGTGCAATATGCAGAAATCGCGCCGCCATTTCCTGGTTGCTAACGTTCTAATAGTTTGCCTAATTTCAGTTTATGTGGCATTTTATGTGTAGAGAATCATTGTACCCTCTAAACCGCTGTGAAATATATTTTTTATCACCAAAATATATTGTATTTTTAGCTGTTTGAAGCTGGTTTACAAAATCAAAGTAAAAGACACAAAAATGAAACTTAAGAACGGTTTGCTCTGAATGGGAAACGGTTAGATGACTGAATGTAATGTAAAATGTTGAGCTGCTTCACTGCAGGATCTGATCGTATGTTTTAATCAACAACAACAAAAAAATCACTTCTTCTTTTCATAAGAAACAATTGTTTGCTGTTCTTGTGTTACACAGCTCTGACACACACTTAACCCACCAAACATGCCTCCAGGGACCTTTTCACAGTCCCCAAATCAGAACAAAATCAAGAAAGCGTACAGTATTATATAGAGCCATTATTGCATGGAACTCCCTTCCATCTCATATTGCTCAAATGAACAGCAAACCTGGTTTCAGAAAACAGATAAAGGAACACCTCACGGCACAACGCCTCTCCCCTATTTGACCTAGATATTTTGTGTGTACAGTATGTATTCAAATAAAACAAAATAAAATAAAATTGTATTTGCCACATGCGCCGAATACAACAGGTGTAGACATTACAGTGAAATGCTTACTTACAAGCCCTTAACCAACAATGCAGTTTTTTTTTTTATAAAAAAGTTAAATAAAAAAAGTGTTAAGTAAAAAAATAAAAGCAAATAACTAAAGAGCAGCAGTAAAATAAAATAACAGTAGGGAGGCTATATACAGGGGGGTACCGGTGCAGAGTCAATGTGCGGGGGCACCGGCTAGTTGAGGTAATTGAGGTAATATGTACATGTCGGTAGAGTTAAAGTGACTATGCATAGATAATAAACAGAGTAGCAGCAGCGTAAAAGAGGGGGGATGGGGTGGGGTGGGGGGGCAGTGCAAATAGTCAGGGTAGCCAAGATTAGCTGTTCAGGAGTCTTATGGCTTGGGGGTAGAAGCTGTTGAGAAGCCTTTTGGACCTATTGATATGTAGGCTATGTGTGCCGTTTTTAAATGTATGTAGTTCTGTCCTTGAGCTATTCTTGTCTATTAATGTTCTGTATTATGCCATGTTTCATGTTTTGTGTGGACCCCAGGAAAAGTAGCTGCTGCTTTCGCAACAGATCCTGATAAAATACCAAATACACCCTCAAAAAAAGAAAGAAAAAAAGAAAGGGAAGCATAGAAATAGAGCACATAGAACAGATCTACCACTTCTTAGACGTGCTTTCAATGAGAATGACAGATCTATAACTTACATTTCTATATGAATTTGGTCGGGTCTCCCAAAAAGTTACATAGTGTAGCGTCAAGGTATGAACGCAGCTTTATTTTCCCCAGGCTGGAACTCAACAATTAACAGGTGGATTGGCAGATCTCCTAACCCTGTCCCCCGCTCTAACCAGATTCCCCTCCTAGCTAGACCGGAGCCATCCCCCTTGGCCCTAGTACCTCTCTAGTGGCCTCAATAATGCACACATAGTGGCATGCAAATAAAGTAGCACTGCAAACGTTCTCACTGCACTCAATAATATTGGGGTGAAGCACTCTAGGTAAGGTGAGTATGGGTTAAAGGTCAAATACATTGAGATAAGGCGAGTTCAGATGTAAATACACAAAAAGGGAGATTACTCTTTGGGACAACTGCTGCGGTACTTGACTTCAGCTTGACGTTTCCTGTTCCAGTTCCGAATTTTTTGGGGGGCTCTTTCTGTCACACGTGTACATTGTATAATAGTGCGTTTATAGCCCATCCAAAGTTTATTTAAGGTCAAACAAAAGCTATTTTTATCGTAAGTTGGCCTATTCTGTAAGCTGGAACAGTTGAACTAGTAACTGGACTTTCTCACATTGCTGATCGCCTTATAGCTTACTGATTAGTTCTTTATTTCTTTCATGTTAATATGACACTAGAACTCAAAGACCAAATCTGGAGAGCACAAAAAAATACAAAAAATGAAAACCTTTCAAAATGCTTCCTGTTTTCATTTGAATAACTAACTGTCAGTTGACTTCATTTACTCTTTCACTCACTTCCATCCCTCTGCTCAATAAATGGTGTGAGGTCAGATGTCCTCAGTGTAAATCATCTCTGTGGAACACATGTCCTCAGTGTAAATCATCTCTGTGGAACACATCCTCAGTGTAATTTGCTCGCCTGGGGCATTTTATTTATTCTCATTTTTTAATCTGCTGAAAGACTTTGAAAAAAAAACTTTTAATTCACGGTTTTCCAAAATGTCAGGCATGCAGATCTTGGCTTTCCTGGGCGGCCTGGTTGGGCTGGGTGCCACCTTCTGCGCCACGTTGTCCAACGAATGGAAAACCACCAGCAGAGCCTCCTCTGTCATCACGGCCACATGGATTCTCCAGGGACTGTGGAATAACTGTGCTGGAAACGCCATCGGAGCCCTGCACTGCAGACCACACCACACTATCTTCAAACTGGAAGGTGAGGGGAGGAAGGTCCCTCCATCCATATCACACAGAGATCATGTATGGTGACAACCAACAACGGACCGATCTGTGACATTATTTTATGCAGGTTCACTAAATGAAAAACATCCTAGTTCACTAAATGAAAACATCCTGGTTCACTAAATGAAAAACATCCTGGTTCACAAAATGAAAAACATCCTGGTTCACTAATATTCTTTCTTCACTGTGTTTCATGCTCCTGTCTTATCAGTATGATCATACTGTGCAATAGCCGTTAAGTACACTTTGAGAGACTAAAATGGACTTTACTGACAATCACATGATACGTGCATAATATGCATTTTATTTATTAATAAACTGGGCCTACAAAAGGAAGGAGCTCAAATGAAACAGCAACATTTTGTAAGATCAAAACTGCAACATTTGTATATCAATAGTCCTTGTATATTTGTAGATATTTTCTTAAATATAAATTATTCACACATATGTTTTAATGCCACTGAGCATGATGTTCTTCGTTGACAGAAGGTCTTTTGACAGTTGTTACAGTTTGTTATATTTGTAAAATATAGTTAGTTTAACACTAGTGGATTTGATCACATTGTGGAATTTGAAATATAAACTATAAGAACAATTCATGTTCTTATGCATTTTTGTGTTCCAGGTGATGACATAACAATGTGTAATTTGGGACAACAGAGAGATATCATGGTGTTTCCTCAGGAAAGAATGAGAGAACAGGCGGTACACGGACTGAATCACAGTGGCTCCTGTATGAGGCATACAGTGTACAGGACAACATGTCAAAATAGCCAGGGGGAGACATTGCTCTGCCAAACGTAGTACCAATGATAGGCTTGGTTGAGAAGAACTAGTAATTGTAGTTATAACATTGCTGAGACACATTTTTCAGTTGTGTTTCATCTCTTCTGAGGACATCGAAAGGGAATTGACACCATGATATCGCTCTGTTGTCCCAAAGTACAGTGGTTATAATGGATCAATTCCCAGTGACACAGGCAATCATCATACGCCATGTTTCTGGATCATTACTTTGGAAACTTAAGAAATGTAACGCTTTATGATACTGCCTTTTTTTGCGCCGCATTCTGTGGATGTCAATTGCGCGTTGATCTCCTTAAACTCCCTCATGTGGTGGTGTTTGAAACTGTGCACATGTACAATAGTTTACCACTAGATGGGCCGCTAAGGTAACTGTAAAAAAATAGTTAGGAAGAAAGAATTCCTTCTGTATCCCTATGAATGTACTGTAGGATCTATGACTATGTATAGCCATTTGTTTGCTTGTTTTGTTAACGAGTTCCTTCCTGTTATGTAAACTTGTTCCTTCCTGTTATGTTAACTAGTTCCTTCCTGTTTTTGTTAACTAGTTCCTTCCTGTTATGCTAACTCGTTCCTTCCTTTTATGTTAACTAGTTCCTTCCTGTTATGTTACTAGTTCCTTCCTGTTTTGTTAACTAGTTCCTTCCTGTTTTGTTAACTAGTTCCTTCCCCATGTCATTGAGTTGCTCCACCTCTCTCTCTCTTCTCTCTTTCTCTCTCTCTGTCTCTGAAGCATCAGTCCATGGTGCGAATGGTGAGCGTTAATGAGTGATCAGTATTATTCTACTTTTAACCTTCGGTCACATTTTCTTGTTATTTAATACTTAATCGCTTCTCTATGAGCAGGTTGTTATGATAGAGTCGAAAGTGGCTGTATTATGTTCCCCATGCTAAATGTGATGATCCCCTTTGAGATGTACAGGCTGTTTGTACCACCTCCTCTACGTTATAGGCCTATAAGTTCTAAATCTTCTGAATCACGTATATTCATCCTCTTGTTATGTGAGGCATCATATGTGAAGTCATCATGACACATTTTGACATGTCATGACAGTGCATCCGCCAGCTTTGGCCTTTCTGCACAGTTAGCTCCCATCAACTCTATCACAGTCAGGTGAGGGGGTGGAGGAAGCTAGACACCATTGGTCAGTCGTCGACAATGAGGGCTAAACCCCTCCCTGATTAATAGGAAACATTCCAGAACATATTAACCATGAATCCCACCATGGCCATTTAACCTGGGTTACTACTCCAGAGCCCATGCCTGGGATTGTCTTCACCAAGCTTCATTGGCCAGTGGACCATCAGTTACATCGTTACTCTTCCGTGACCTCTGAAGTTCTCACCAACTTCAGTAGTAAGCGCTGGTGTATTGTACACAATGAGTGACATGGTGATAGAGATTTTGGCCTTTATTCTGACCACATCTGGCTGGGTCCTGATCTCCTCCACCATACCCACGGATTACTGGAAGGTGTCTTCTCTGGATGGCACGGTCATCACCACAGCTACCTACTGGTCCAACCTGTGGAAGGCCTGTGTCACTGATTCAACAGGAGTCTCCAACTGCAAGGACTTTCCCTCCATGCTGGCACTGGACGGTCTGCTCAAAGTTTATTTTTTGTCATTGGGAAAGTGTGTTATAGTAGCTGTTTAGCAACATTGGCCTACTGGGCTAGTGGCCTACTGTGATACAACACTGCAGGGACAACCCTGGTCCTGGAGGGCCACAGGCACTTCATGTTTTTGATTGAACCAACCTGGAAGACCAGGGGTGTTGAATCAATTAGCTCAGTTGGTCAGGTGTGGTGCCTAGTTGGAACAAAATCCTGCAGTACCTGCGGCACTCCAGGAACATGGTTGTCTACCCCTGCAATACAGCTTTTAAAATGTAAAAAAACTGCTTATAGATGGATTAGCTGAGAACGTCACGAAAACGACACGCAAGCTTCAGAGGGGCAGAAGTCCGTGAGTTGTTGTGATTCTGGATGGCCAGATAGCTAACAACAATGACAAGAAACTGACATGTTGGGAATCGTAAGTGGTTCGTTTCAGCTAGTTTCATCTTGTTCTTGATACCATGTCTTGTTTTGAGGCGTTGTGACTGATTTCAAGTCAATGCTAATATGGCTAGAATTCGCTAGCTAGTTCAACAACTATAACAATGTATTTAAGAGACAACAAGTGCTCATTGTGCAAATTTATTTATGTTTTCAATAAACATTGGAGACTAAATATAGTTTACACGCTGTCAACAATCTAAACCAACCCTTTCTGTTTTGCCCTAACCAAACCAGCAATTATTACATTTTAGTCATTTAGCAGACGCTCTTATCCAGAGCAATTAGGGTTAAGTGCCTTGCTCAAGGGCACATCGACAGATTTTTCACCTAGTTGGCTCGGGGATTAGAACCAGCAACCTTTCGGTTACTGGCACTACGCTCTTAACCACTAAGCTACCTGCCGCCCATTATTGTGATTCTAACGCCCTCATTGTGTAAATATATAGTTATCCTCATTTCTGTATCCACTTGATCAAGTGATTACATCTCAATGCATTCAGTAAGCATGGGCTAGTTGTAGAAACCTGTTACATGGATTGTATTTGATTTCATGGACGTTAATGAAAGTGAAGAGTCTGCAAACTAGCAGTGTTTCAACGTCGGTCTCAGATGAGGGTCAGTGGATCCACCACCTCACTGTAACTGCGCCACAGTTCAATTTCTCATTACTTTGGAAAGAGAAGGGCTCATTACTTGGAAAGAGAAGGGCTCAGAGCTTGCCAGTGCTAATAGATTTGTGGGGAAGTCACAATGCAAGTGTTCTCCCAGGGACAAGTCATCTACCTTCAGAGATGTCAATGTTTAGCCTAACATCATGGGAGGCTATAAATGAGATTTACTGGGAGCTTGGGGCTGATTTCCCATGGTTGGCTAGTTTCTGGGGTTAACCACCAATCTAATATGTGCCTGTAAATCACGTCTCAAAGGCAGCTCCAATGCCAAAACTGTGAGCACCTTAGCACATCTCTTCACTTAGAAACAATTACCGGTTGTGCTAACAAATTATTGTTTACGCGTACTGAACCAATTTGTTGCTTGCACAGTTAGCTGAGCAAATGAAGGTCTTGTGATCCTGTATGGTGTGTGGGTGTAACGAGATGTGGAGGGCATTGGGGGAAATGGCTGGGGGACAGTTAGCTATTGGGAATGCTTAGAAGCATTGACTTTGCTGACTATAGGCCTACATAAAATCAAGAAGCATTGCCTAAAGGCAGAGCCGGTCCTGGCCATTCTGCCTCCACCACTAGAATAGTCCCAGTAAGCAAAATGACATTGAAAAGACGTCTAAAATACTTATTTTTCCAGGACGTTGGATTTAGGTTCAATTAGGTTCTGAATGAAAGGTGAAAATACATTATTTATAGACATCTATGTTTTGGCCAAATCAAGGCTGGTTCCAGACCGGACAAAATCTGAACTAAACATAGATGTCTGCACAAAAAAAAGACAGGCGGTCCGGAACAAAAACAACAACATCTAAATGACGTCAGCATCGGTCCGTGCTTACTGGGGTATAGCCTACCATGTCAGCCCTCAATGGAGTTTTTTGAATGCCCATCCATGTGGTAGGCCCACCGTTTGTATAACAGACCGTTGCATTGGCTTTATTAGTCCTAATTCCTGTGCTATTTAAGCTCTGAATATCAGCTACCCAACTTCATCAGGAGTTATCCTGAACACATTTGCAATGCATTTTACACAGCAGGAAATGCAGAAGTATTTAATTTTTCGCTATGATCAGCTCGTAAGAAATTTGCGTATACAAACTTGAAACCACTGATCATGACAATTTAGCCCACTGGATGAAACTCTTGGACAGCAGTTGTGAGTAGCCTGATTGTACATTCCATATTGTCAATTTCACTTTCACCTTTCCTGTGTTTAGGATATGTTGTTTGTTAACATGTCATTTTTTTTTTTTTTGATTTGGCGCCATTTAGGTTAGGCTATTTGATCGGAGACACCTGCATGATCTAAAAAGTTTCCTTCTCATTACATGTCATACATTTTATCATTTATGTTAGATTTCTTTTTTTTTACGGAATGTTGGTGGAGCGCTGCAGTGATGCGTCTCTCCAACAGCACCCTGGAGAGGCGCGCTGGGAATGGACAAGATCAATATTTGCATCCCTGCCTGTGACAAAGTGGGCACAGCTTATCACAGGGCGGCATCAGCGCTCACCTAATAAGCTCATATGCCACTGGTTGAGAGAGAAATTGTCATTGTTTTGGGGCAGAATTATGTGAGGTTTAATGTGTTGTTGTAGGTGCGTCTTGGTCAGTTTAGATAAAAAAATACCGCCCTCGTCAATCTGCCACTAATCCTGCCTAATGAGCGGGCCGGCCCTGCCTAAAGGTGTGTACCAGATATCTCACGTGGTCTGTGCTCTTTCTTCCAGGCCATATTCAGGTCTGCAGGGGTCTGATGATCGCTGCTGTCTGCCTGGGCTTCTTCGGTGCCGTCTTTGCCCTGGTCGGAATGAAGTGCACCAAGATTGGGGGATCAGACCAAAGCAAAGCCAGAATGGCTTGCTTCGCTGGGGTCAATTTCATACTCAGCGGTAACTATCATGTCACAACCGTTGATTAAAAATAATGGCGTAGCAGCACTGAACGTTATTTTCCTCTCTACAGGTCTCTGCTCGCTGTCCGCATGCTCCCTGTACGCGCACAGAATAACATCTGAGTTTTTTGACCCCATGTATGTTGCTCAGAAGTGAGTAACCCATGTGGCATATAGGACCAGACATACAGTGCAGTGACTCATATGATCCTGGATGAAGTAATGTTGCTGTTAATTAACCGGTCTCCTGTTTTCCAGGTATGAACTGGGAGTTGCCTTGTTCATTGGTTGGGCAGGATCTATCCTGTGTGTTCTGGGAGGGGTGATATTCTGCTTCTCCATAGTAGACAGTTCCAGAAGGTGAGTCAGACATCAGTAACGATGTGCATACATGTAATTGATATTTGGTAAATGATATGATCGGTTTACTTCACTGTCTCTCTCTCTCTCTCTCTCTCTCTCTCTCTCTCTCTCTCTCTCTCTCTCTCTCTCTCTCTCTCTCTCTCTCTCTCGCTCTCTCTCGCCTCTCTCTCGCTCTCTCTCGCCTCTCTCTCTCTCTCTCTCTCTCTCTCTCTCTCTCTCTCTCTCTCTCTCTCTCTCTCTCTCTCTCTCTCTCTCTCTCTCTCTCTCTCTCTCTCACTCTTTCTATCTATTTCTCTCTCACAGCTCTAGTCGCACAGGCTATGCCTACGGAGGACCTGCCTCTACCTCCCATGTCTCTTCCCACCCGAGAGGGCATGCGCAGCCCATGAGCCAGCGGCCTCCACCTGAATACAACAGCCCCTCCAGAGCACAGCACTTTGATAAGAATGCCTATGTGTAAGGGAGGATAGGGAGAAGCTGACTCACCTCCATTCCAGTTAAAAGGGGAGGAAAAATGTGTTACGTGACTGGCTGGCCCATTGTGTCACAAATTACGATTGCCCAGAGAGAGATCACTGGATATTGGAGTGGATCCTGCTATACACCTATTTATAAAGGAATTAATTTCCATTCAGAGTCCAATGGAAATCATAGCCTATTTTAGTTCATAAGAGATTGGCTGAGATTTTTGGCTGAAACTCTTGCGACTTAAGTTAAAGGGTCAATCTGCAGTTGCTACATCCATTTTTGGACTTATAAATTCACGATATGTACCCGTTGAATCTTGAAGAATATAACTTATGAATGCCTCATGAGCTTAGTTAAACTGTAATACCCCATCAGAACCCAGCCTCAAAACATGGTAAAAACTGTAATTTTGGTATCATTAATGGTCAGTCCTTGCATCCATAGCTCTGTCTATGAATTTGAGAGTGGTTACATTTCTCCGGCCCCATCCCTCAGCTTTTTTATGCAAAAAATAAAATATATTATTAATTTGAAAAAATACAACATATGTGAGCCTCCTGATAGACATAAGCAGCAGATCACAATACAGAGTCAACATTAACCACTTTTTATACACTTAAATTGAATTGTTTTCAACTTTTTTGATTGTTTTTGACATTAAAGTGAGTGTATGTGAGTTGTTATATTGTCTTGTCTTGCCTGTCTCTTTAACTGTAAGACCCACATTAAAATGCTGTTAATAATGACAGAACATTTAAAAAAGATTTATGGACACATCATGTTTCTGACCTACCATAACCTTTAACTACAGTATGTTTTACAATCCAAAGAAAAAGTGCTATCCATTTACAGCACCTCTTATATATTTTGATAACATATTATTTCAATAAATTCAAAACAAATATTATTGGTCACATACATGTGTTTTGCAGATGTTATTGCGGGTGTAGTGAAATGCTTGTGCTTCTAGCTCCGACAGTGCAGTAATATCTAACAAGTAATATCTAACAATTTCACAACATATACCCCAATACACACAGATCTAAGTAAGGAATGAATTTTAGAATGTATACATATATGGACAAGCGATATTAGAGCGGCATGGACTAAGATATAGTAGAGTAGTATAGAATACAGTATATACATATGAGATGAGTAATGCAAGATATGTAAACATTATTAAAGTGACTAAGATACCGTAGAATAGTATAGAATACTGTATATATATATATATATATATATATATATATATATATATATATATATGAGATGAGTAATGCAAGATATGTAAACATTATTAAAGTGACTAAGATACCGTAGAATAGTATAGAATACAGTAGATAGATATGAGATGAATAATGCAAGATAGGTAAACCTTATTAAAGTGGCTAGTGTTCCATTTCTTAAAGTGGTCAGTGATTTCTAGTCTATGTCTATAGGCAGCAGTCTCTAATGTGCTAGTGATGTTTCTAGTCTATGTCTATAGGCAGCAGTCTCTAATGTGCTAGTGATGTTTCTAGTCTATGTCTATAGGCAGCAGTCTCTAATGTGCTAGTGATGTTTCTAGTCTATGTCTATAGGCAGCAGTCTCTAATGTGCTAGTGATGTTTCTAGTCTATGTCTATAGGCAGCAGACTCTAATGTGATAGTGATATTTCTAATCTATGTCTATAGGCAGCAGCCTCTAATGTGCTAGTTATGTTTTTAGTCTATGTCTATAGGCAGCAGACTCTAATGTGCTAGTGATATTTCTAATCTATGTCTATAGGCAGCAGCCTCTAATGTGCTATATATGTTTATAGTCTATGTCTATAGGCAGTAGGCTCTAATGTGCTAGTGATGTTTCTAGTATGTCTATAAGCAGCAGCCTCTAATGTGCTAGTGATATTTCTAGTCTATGTCTATAGGCAGCAGCCTCTAATGTGCTAGTGATGTTTCTAGTCTATGTCTATAGGCAGCAGCCTCTAATGTGCTATTGATATTTCTAGTCAATGTCTGTAGGCAGCAGCCTCTAATGTGATAGTGTTTTTTCTAGTCTATGTCTATAGGCAGCAGCCTCTAATGTGCTAGTGATGTTTCTAGTCTATGTCTATAGGCAGCAGCCTCTAATGTGCTATTGATATTTCTAGTCAATGTCTGTAGGCAGCAGCCTCTAATGTGATAGTGTTTTTTCTAGTCTATGTCTATAGGCAGCAGCCTCTAATGTGCTAGTGATGTTTCTAGTCTATGTCTATAGGCAGCAGGCTCTAATGTGATAGTGTTTTTTCTAGTCTATGTCTATTGGCAGCAGGCTTTAATGTGCTAGTGATGTTTCTAGTCTATGTATATAGGCAGCAGGCTCTAATGTGATAGTGATGTTTCTAGTATGTCTACAGGTAGCAGCCTCTAATGAGCTAGTGATGTTTCTAGTATGTCTATAGGCAGCAGCCTCTAATGTGCTAGTGATGTTTCTAGTATGTCTATAGGCAGCAGGCTCTAATGTGCTAGTGATGTTTCTAGTCTATGTCTATAGGCAGCAGCCTCTAATGTGCTAGTGATGTTTCTAGTCTATGTCTATAGGCAGCAGCCTCTAATGTTCAGTCCTATTGCAGGGAATCCAAAACTATTTTTATTTAGCCTATTACTAAATCACATGTATTTGTGCTTGTTTTGATGAATCCTCTCCCCCTAAAAAGATAAGATAATTATAATAATAATAATAATAATAATAATAATACTTATTATTATTATTATTATTATTATTATTATTATTATTATTATTATGTGGTCCAGTGTAGCTCAGTTGGTAGAGCATGGCGCTTGCAACGCCAGGGTTATGGGTTCGATTCCCACGGGGGACTAGTACGAAAAAATTATAAAAATGTAAACACTCACTACTGTTAGTCACTCTGGATAAGAGTGCTTACTAAAATGTAAAATTATGTCACTCATACAATGAAGTACATTTCTTACACTAAATATAGACGTTCTATAATAATAGTTGTTTCAGAATGTTGCATGTCAATAAACTGATTAAAGCAAAGTGTTTACCGGCACGACTCAAAGCTGCCAGTGATGTTGGAGCCATGCTCCTTACAGTTTACAGTAAACAGATTCCACCATGGTTTCAACAACAGAGGCCACATCAACACTCTCCTCTATACACATCGTGTCATCCAGTCCAGAGAGACCTGATATCACCTACTGAAATTACACAACAAGCATCAACGTCCTGCAGCAGTCCTTGCATCATGTGTGTCCTGAGCACACTATGTCAGCTGTTAGCAACCCAGGTCAGCTGTTTGTTCACCCGCCTGCAATTATTAATAACCCATCCACAACCGCACGACTATTTGTGATAAAGTGAATATCAGAAGCCCGCACCCGACCCTAACCCACAAACATAGAAAATGCACTGTAGGTTACAGTCAGAGATGTCAGAACCATTTTTTGACAGGGGGTGCAGGATTTTTTGTTGTTGCCTAATTTAGATGTTTCTACTTATAATGTACTACATTTTGGTAGGCTATCTGTTAGTCAACCTGTCTATAATTAGATACACGCAGCTCCTCTTCTGTCATTAGGTGTTGCCCTGGAGGTATGCACTCACTAACTGTAAGTCGCTCTGGATAAGAGCGTCTGCTAAAATGACTAAAATGTAAAAATGGAAGACTAAATTAACCATTGCTCACCAGAATAATGTCATAAATAGATAGAATGAAATGAATGCTTCAATCTATATGACATATCTGCTTCTTTCGCAGAGCAAATACGCTTAGGGACCAGGAAGAAAATGCAATAAATAAAATACAATATATATATTTTTAAAAGATTTTTTGTGCAAAATGTCCAAATGACATCAGTTTAACCGGTTTTAAGGAAATAGACAACTGTGAAAACGACCCAAAATGTTTCGGATAAGATAACAGTTCGTCTTAGATGCATATTTTATGTGGTTGAAATACTATCAGCTTTTATGATGCTGATAAAGATAGTACCTCCAACTGCAACCTTTACATTTGGTGTATGATTTTACTGCAATAATTGCTTAATTCTGCAGGAGCTAATATTAAGGCTACCTGAGAGGTTATAGACCTACAGTCAGTTTCCAGATTTCAGATTCCATTTAACCCATCTGAACAGCAGGCTACAGTTCCCTTGACGTGCCATAGGCCTATTTGAAGTCCCCGTCTTGCGACTGTCGAATTTGTATAGAGCATCACGCCTCACAATCATCACACATAATATTCACTGCTATCATCCTCTTTTACCACTTCACCAAATATTTCCCAAACATGATTTTTCTGGTCCTCCCTTCTCTTTATCTTCAACTTTCCATTTTGCAGCTTTTCTATTATTGAATTCAACTCCAACATTGTCCTTACGTTTTCTGCCCGTTCGCAAAAGCATTTGGTGATTGGCGTGTAAACTATTTGCCGCGCAATGAGTTACACACTAAAGCTTAGGGTCCACAGGCATTGTGGATGTTGCTCTACCAAGGAGAGGAGGTAACATCGAGACCCTGCTACCACAGAGGGAGGCCTACTGGATATCCTGTTTAAAAACACTGACCCCTAGTGGTCAATATTGACTTTGATCTCAGGCCCTTCTTATGACCAATTATATTTTCTGTGAACAGGTCTTGAAAATGAATGTATTCTTTCTACAGCTTATCAGCGTACACCAAATATGTTCCCCCTGTTGATAATGCTTATTATGCATTATGGTTGAACCAAAATATTACATGTAAACTGAACAATTTAATGAAATTGGAAATGTTTAAATATATAGGTGAAATTAAATGAAACAATGTATGTTGATGCTCATGTTATGCTAATGCTAATGCTAACAATGGCATAATATATTCAATATGCTGTTGTCTTTTAACAGTTTCGCTCAATTCATTCTGATTAACCTAGCAATTACGACACACCCCTCACTATTGTCATTGGTTGCACTAATTGCACTGTTTGTCTACATAACCAGGTTCAAGCATTCATGACATCACCCTGAAGAAGGCACAGTGATGCCGAAACGGTGGTGGTTTTCTTACCCAATAAATTACTGGGAGTTTATACATAGAGTGTGCGACTCTCTTCATTTGTTTTTATAACCACGCATTGAGTTAGACACTAAAGCTTAGGGTTATACAGTAATGCCAGAGAGTATAAAAATAATGAAAGAAAAACCTCAATGTAGCGTATAGATATAAATTGCACAATAATGATACATTTATGGATTTTTTTATACGCATTGTTTTCTCCTTATTCAACCCAACCACCAACCACCCACCCTTCATCCACACAATATTTCATGAACCTAAACCTGCCCGCCTACGGGTTATGAGTAAACCCGCGCATCACTACAGCACACCCATCCTTTCTCATCTGGAACCATCACACACACCTCTTCAGGAACTCCTCTAGGAGCAGCGGGTTAGCACACCCATCCTTTTCTAATCTTCAACCATGAGTAAAAGGCTGATCCAGGTTTTTGGCTTCTTGATCTCAACACTGGGATTACAGGAGGATCACCAGGGAGGCTCCTTCATTATAAAGGTGGCTTGGCACTGGTCCGACCTGTGGAAGGACTGCTTCACTTACTCGACAGCCTTCACCAACTGAAGATACTTCCCTGTGCTGTGGTTTGTCAAACGTAAGAACACTGTTCAAACATCTGACTTCAGGGTTTCTTGTACAGATTACAATGTAGGAGCTCTGCAAATTGATTCCCATCCTGTTGCGAACTTAATTATTGTCAATGAGAGTAGATTGTAGCTTTATTCCAATGAAGATAACTCTTGAAATCTTACTTTGTGCTGATCTATAAAATTCTATAAAATTTGTGCTGATCTTCTTCTTCTTCTTCTTCTTCTTCTTCTTCTTCTTCTTCTTCTTCTTCTTCTTCTTCTTCTTCTTCTTCTTCTTCTTCTTCTTCTTCTTCTTCTTCTTCTTCTTCTTCTTCTTCTTCTTCCAGCTTTGTTCAGGCAGTGTGAGGTTTGCTCATGTGTGTGGTAACCCTGGGGGATTTCAGTGCAATATTTTGCTTTGTTTGGATAGAATACACATATATCGTAGGAAAATAAAATAAAAAATACGCTTTTGATAGGTGGATCCGTGTTTCACTTTGTCGGTGGTAAGTACTGTCCATGGCAGTTCGGCTCTACAAATGACAGAAATGTTTTTCCATCAACATTTCCTGGTATGACTGAAACCTCTTCTCAGACATACAGTTGAAGACGGAAGTTTTCATGCACTTACGTTGGAGTCATTAAAACTCGTTTTTCAACCACTCCACAAATTTCTTGTCAACAAACTATAGTTTTGGCAAGTCGGTTAGGACATCTACTTTGTGCATGACACAAGTAATTTTTCCAACAATTGTTTACAGACAGATTATTTCACTTATAATTCACTGTATCACAATTCCAGTGGGTCAAAAGTTTACATACACTAAGTTGACTGTGCCTTTAAACAGCTTGGAAAATTCCAGAAAATTATGTCATGGCTTAAGAAGCTTCTGATAGGCTGATTAACATCATTTGAGTCAATTGGAGGTGTACCTGTAGATGTATTTCAAGGCCTACATTCAAACTCCGTGCCTCTTTGCTTGACATCATGGGAAAATCAAAAGAAATCAGCCAAGAACTCAAACATTTTTTTGTAGACCTCCACAAGTCTGGTTCATCCTTGGGAGCAATTTCCAAATGCCTGAAGGTACCACGTTCATCTGTACAAACAATAGTACGCAAGTATAAAGACAATGGGACCACGCAGCCGTCATACCGCTCAGGAAGGAGACGTGTTCTGTCTCCTAGAGATGAACGTACTTTGGTGCGAAAAGTGCAAATCAATCCCAGAATAACAGCAAAGGACCCTGTGAAGATGCTGGAGGAAACAGGTACACAAGTATCTATATCCACAATAAAATGAGTCCTATATCGACATAACTTGAAAGGCCGCTCAACAAAGAAGAAGCCACTGCTCCAAAACCACCATAAAAAAGCCAGACTACGGTTTGCAACTGCACATGGGGACAAAGATCGTACTTTTTGGAGAAATGTCCTGTGGTCTGATGAAACAAAAATAGAACTGTTTGGCCATAATGACCATCGTTAAAAAGGGGGATGCTTGCAAGCCGAACAACACCATCCCAAACGTGAAGCACAGGGGTGGCAGCATCATGCTGTGGGGGTGCTTTTCTGCAGGAGGGACTGGTGCACTTCACAAAATAGATGGCATCATGAGGAAGGAAAATTATGAGTAAACCCGCGTGTATCACTACAGCACACCCATCCTTTCTCATCTGGAACCATCACACACACCTCTTCAGGAACTCCTCTAGGAGCAGCGGGTTAGCACACCCATCCTTTTCTAATCTTCAACCATGAGTAAAAGGCTGATCCAGGTTTTTGGCTTCTTGATCTCAACACTGGGATTACAGGAGGATCACCAGGGAGGCTCCTTCATTATAAAGGTGGCTTGGCACTGGTCCGACCTGTGGAAGGACTGCTTCACTTACTCGACAGCCTTCACCAACTGAAGATACTTCCCTGTGCTGTGGTTTGTCAAACGTAAGAACACTGTTCAAACATCTGACTTCAGGATTTCTTGTACAGATTACAATGTAGGAGCTCTGCAAATTGATTCCCATCCTGTTGCGAACTTAATTATTGTCAATGAGAGTAGATTGTAGCTTTATTCCAATGAAGAGAACTCTTGAAATCTTACTTTGTGCTGATCTATAAAACCTGATCTACAACCTGAAAGGCCGCTCAGCAAGGAAGAAGCCACTGCTCCAAAACCACCATAAAAAAGCCAGACTACGGTTTGCAACTGCACATGGGGACAAAGATCGTACTTTTTGGAGAAATGTCCTGTGGTCTGATGAAACAAAAATAGAACTGTTTGGCCATAATGACCATCGTTAAAAAGGGGGATGCTTGCAAGCCGAACAACACCATCCCAAACGTGAAGCACAGGGGTGGCAGCATCATGCTGTGGGGGTGCTTTTCTGCAGGAGGGACTGGTGCACTTCACAAAATAGATGGCATCATGAGGAAGGAAAATTATGAGTAAACCCGCGCATCACTACAGCACACCCATCCTTTCTCATCTGGAACCATCACACACACCTCTTCAGGAACTCCTCTAGGAGCAGCGGGTTAGCACACCCATCCTTTTCTAATCTTCAACCATGAGTAAAAGGCTGATCCAGGTTTTTGGCTTCTTGATCTCAACACTGGGATTACAGGAGGATCACCAGGGAGGCTCCTTCATTATAAAGGTGGCTTGGCACTGGTCCGACCTGTGGAAGGACTGCTTCACTTACTCGACAGCCTTCACCAACTGAAGATACTTCCCTGTGCTATCCACAATAAAACAAGTCCTATATCGACACAACCTGAAAGGCCGCTCAGCAAGGAAGAAGCCACTGCTCCAAAACCACCATAAAAAAGCCAGACTACGGTTTGCAACTGCACATGGGGACAAAGATCGTACTTTTTGGAGAAATGTCCTGTGGTCTGATGAAACAAAAATAGAACTGTTTGGCCATAATGACCATCGTTAAAAAGGGGGATGCTTGCAAGCCGAACAACACCATCCCAAACGTGAAGCACAGGGGTGGCAGCATCATGCTGTGGGGGTGCTTTTCTGCAGGAGGGACTGGTGCACTTCACAAAATAGATGGCATCATGAGGAAGGAAAATTATGTGGATATATTGAAGCAACATCTCAAGACATCAGTCAGGAAGTTAAAGCTTGGTCGCAAATGGATCTTCCAAATGGACAATGACCCCAAGCATACTTCCAAAGTTGTGGCTAAATGACTTAAGGACAACAAAGTCAAGGTATTGGAGTGGCCATCACAAAGCCCTGACCTCAATCCTATAGAACATTTGTGGGCAGAACTGAAAAAGTGTGTGCGAGCAAGGAGGCCTACAAACCTGACTCAGTTACACCAGCTCTGTCAGGAGGAATGGGCCAAAATTCACCCAACTTATTGTGGGAAGCTTGTGGAAGGCTACCCGAAACGTTTGACCCAAGTTAAAAAATTTAAAGGCAATGCTACCAAATACTAATTGAGTGTATGTAAACTTCTGACCCACTGAGAATGTGATGAAAGAAATAAAAAGCTAAAATAAATCATTCTCTCTACTATTATTCTGACATTTCACATTCTTAAAATAAAGTGGTGATCCTAACTGACCTAAGACAGAGGGAATTTCTACTAGGATTAAATGTCAGGAATTGTGAAAAACTGAGTTGAAATGTATTTGGCTAAAGTGATTACTGTGGTTAAGTGGCTACTGATTTATGCTTTCTACTCTTTACTAAGGTATGATTTAGGAACTCCCATTTTTCTTGGGTTGTTGGGAGCTTTTTGAATCCTTTTAGGGGCCATCCTCTATGCTGTAACTATGTACACAGTCCTATTCCCTTAAACAATGTAAGAAAACACAAAATGTACACTCTTAGAAAAAAGGGTTCCGAAAGGGTTCTTCGGCTGTCCCCATGAGAAAACAGTTTTTGGTTCCAGGTAAAACCCTTTTGGGTTCCATGTAGAACCCTCTGTAGAAAAGGTTCTTCATGGAACCCAAAAGGGTTTTACCTGAAACCAAAAAGGCTTCTTCAATGGTTCTCCTATGGGGACAGTCAAATAACCATTTTAGGTTCTAGATAGCACCAGTGTATCAGAATGACAGCCGTTCATTATATATCTGTCACGATCGTCGTACGGAATAGACCAAGGCGCAGCGTGATGAACGAACATGTTTATTTATCTATAGTGATAAATACTGACAATGAACAAAACAACAAATGACTCGTAACGTCCTAGGTAAACATAGACCAACACGGAACAAGAACCCACAAACACAAAGGGAAAAACAGACAGTTTAAATATGGCTCCCAATCAGAGACAACCAGCCACAGCTGACACTCGTTGCCTCTGATTGGGAGTCACTCAGGCCAACATAGAAATACACCACATAGAAAGAACACACCCTGGCTCAACATATAGAGTCCCAGAGCCAGGGTGTTACAGTACCCCCCCCTAAAGGCGCGGACTGCGACCGCGCCTCAACTAGAGCAAAACAGGGGAGGGCTGGGTGGGCATTCCTCCTCGGCGGCGGTTCTGGCTCCGGCCTTGCCCACCACCCTCCAATAAACCCCCCATAGCGCCCCTGGTCCGGTCTGGCCCCGCTGGCTGGAGCTGAACTGGACGTAGCAGGAGCGGTTAGCTTCAGCTCCGTAGTGGAGCAGTTGACCGGTACCTTACCAGGCACCGGTGACCCAGGCACGGGTTGTGCTGGACTGACGACGCGCACCCCCTGGCTTGGTGCGTGAGCCGAACGGGCCGGACCGGGCTGACGACTCGCACCCCTGGCTTGGTGCGTGGAGTAGGAACGGGCCGAACCGGGCTGACGACTCGCACCCCTGGCTTGGTGCGTGAGTAGGAACGGGCCGGACCGGGCTGACGATCGCACCCCTGGCTTGGTGCGTGGAGTAGGAACAGGCCGGACCGGGCTGGCGACGCACACCGTAGGCTTGGTGCGAGGAGCAGGGACAGGCCGGACCGGGCTGGCGACGCACACCGTAGGCTTGGAGCGAGGAGCAGGGACAGGCCGGACCGGGCTGGCGACGCACACCGTAGGCTTGGTGCGTGGAGCAGGGACAGGCCGGACCGGGCTGGCGACGCACACCGTAGGCTTGGAGCGAGGAGCAGGGACAGGCCGGACCGGGCTGGCGACGCACACCGTAAACTTGGTGCGTGGAGCAGGGACAGGCCGGACCGGGCTGGCGACGCACACCGTAGGCTTGGAGCGAGGAGAAGGGACAGGCCGGACCGGGCTGGCGACGCACACCGTAGGCTTGGTGCGTGGAGCAGGGACAGGCCGGGCCGGCAGCATCTGCCCCCAACCGAGGAGGACATCCACAAGAGTCACCTCCTGCGTGTGTTCCTGGACACGCTGCTTGGTCCTGGTATGGTGGGTTCTTCTGTCACGATCGTCGTTAAGAGAGGAGGACCAAGGCGCAGCGTGATGAACGAACATGTTTATTTATCATTAGCGATAAACACGGACAGTAAACAAAAACAACAAACGACTCGTAACGTCCTAGGTAACTTAGACCAACACGGAACAAGAACCCACAAACACAAAGGGAAAAACAGACAGTTTAAATATGGCTCCCAATCAGAGACAACCAGCCACAGCTGACACTCGTTGCCTCTGATTGGGAGTCACTCAGGCCAACATAGAAATAAACCAACTAGAACTCCCAACATAGAATTACACAACATAGAAAGAACACACCCTGGCTCAACATATAGAGTCCCAGAGCCAGGGTGTTACAATATCTGAACGGTAAGATCACATTGTTCCTGCATGCCATCATTGTGATGCCTTCATCCAATAATTGCAATGACAACTACGTTGTAAAAAAAAGGAGAAATTACGACCACAAATAAGTGCTAAGTGGCATAAAAAATGTCCAGGTCCAGGTACTCGTGTGGGTTTGCAAGTTAAAAAGCCTTTAATGTGTGGGCTAGTTCATTATTAAAATACACCAACGCGTTAGAAACAATGTTGTATTGTGTGTTTATTATTTCAGAGTGGTGTATGCCTATGGTGGTCCTGGAAGACGCCCCTCGGTCCGGAGGCAGAACCTTCTACACTGGATAATACAGCCCGCCCAGACAGTACGGCTCCTGTGGCTCAGCAAGAGTCAGCAGCTCCAAACTCTCCAGTATCTGCCAGATAACTCCTGAGAAACTGTCAGACAGTGATAACTTGGGGGTGAAGTCTATCATGGAAACATCGTTATTTTCCAGCTACATAATTTGATATTGTCTTTTCAGTTCAATGTATATTGCTTTGACGTCTGAGTTTTCCTTACCACAAACTTACCACATACTTTTTTCTGTCTGTATGGTTGATACACCCAGAAAATAATTAGTTTCTGTGCTAGTATGACATGAGAAGGATCTTTGTATGTAATTATGATATGTTTGAAGTTGTATAATTGTATATAAATAAATATAAATAAATATGCCATTTAGCAGACGCTTTTATCCAACGCAACTTACAGTCATGTATAATTGTTATTTTTATGAATTCATATAAATAAAACATTGGATATGCAATAGCAAGAATGGAATCATTATTGCAGCGATTGCAGTCAACTTACTATTTTGTAAAACCTACAGGCTCTTAAAACCTCTATGGAAAACCATGGCGATGACATAACATGAACACAACCTGTGTTTTTAGGCCTAAACAAAACTAACTTCATGGTGGTAGGATCCTGGATATTATACCAATAACAAACATGGCATGGGTCAGCAAACACCTTGCATCTTCTTCCATCAGTGTGGAGCAAGTAGGTTGTGATGATATACACAAAGAGAGACTCTCCGGTGACGAAGGGGCGGGGGTTGACAGAGGTAGAATGTGATCCTTTCAACTCCAAACTAGCTCACAGTTCTCCTCAGTTTGAGTTCTGACAGGAGCAGGCAACAGCTCTACTGCTATCTTTCCTCCCTCCCGTCTGGTGTCTTTGAACACAGAGAGGCAGCCATGAATTACAGGACAGTAGTAATGTACATGGAGATTGGCTGCTTTGTGATCTGTGTGTGTGGATGGATCCTGGTCTGCTCTACGATGCCCACTGAGATATGGACCTGGTCTGAGGTAGACAGCATCGTTCTGACCAGTTCAAACTACTTCTCCAACCTCTGGAAGGATTGCGTTTCTGATTCAACTGGAGTGTCCGATTGCAAGGGTATCCCATCGATGTTCGGACTTAACTGTAAGTGAAGAATTCAAGTGGGTGAAGGAGTCTTTGTTTTATTATAATAGCATGTCAAAAGAATAAAACAACTGCATTGGGTTCTTCGAGAGGCAAGAGGAAAATGTACCCAGGTGCCACAAGGCTGTATAACAATGGATGAGGTATTGTGCAGTAGTGAATTTAAACTTTCATGAACAAACCATGACCTCCTTACTCCTCCTCCTGGACAGGGGACATCCATATGTGCCGAGGTCTGATCATCACCTCTATTATCTTGGGATTCTTCGGGGCCATTCTGCTCCTAGTCGGAATGAAGTGCACAAAGATAGGAGGATCTGAGGTTACAAACGCAAGAGTGACTTTCGCTGGAGGGATGAACTACCTTGTATCTGGTAAACATTTTCTTTTTGTTGATGTTGACGTGGCTATTCTTATGGTTGGATTCCTGGGTGAACTCTAACAGTCGAGTTGTCTTGTTCCAGGGTTGTGTTCCATGATTGCATTCTCTTATTATGGAAACAAAGTAAGAGAAGAATTTCAGGATCCCAATTTCAGGGCACAAAAGTGAGTAACATTTATCAATTCTATGTAGATAAAATGCTTAAAAAGGGGTTTAGATTTGTAATCAGTAATATATGAAAACATGTCACAATTATTATGGTATAAGGGACATTAAGGTGTTTACAGTGAAAATGCATGGGACATCTTCATAGCTC
This sequence comes from Coregonus clupeaformis, assembly GCF_020615455.1. Taxonomy (NCBI): domain Eukaryota; kingdom Metazoa; phylum Chordata; class Actinopteri; order Salmoniformes; family Salmonidae; genus Coregonus; species Coregonus clupeaformis. The sequence continues at coordinate 1,953,439 of NC_059231.1, forward strand.
ATTTTGATCGTATCCCAACAGGTATGAAATCGGAGTAGCTGTGTACATTGGCTGGGGAGGCTCCACCCTACTGGTCATTGGGGGCCTCATTTGCAGTATCTTTGCGGGGAAGGAAGCATGTCAATCAAGGTGTTTTTTTTCTTCTATGCATTTCATATCAAAAATCACATGCTCTAGATTTCAATTAATGTGCATAGTAAGGGGATCTAATGACGGTTCCATCTCCAATCCAAACTTCACAGCTCAAAGAACAAACACATGCCTGTCTACAAGCTCCCTGACGCCTACATTGCACCTCCAGCTGAACAGACGCTCAGACCGATGTCAACAGCGCTCACAGAGGGTGGAGAGAGCAGTAAAGTTAGCAGTGAGACTCGGAGCAGTAGGAGCAACAGCAAGAATCCTTCCAGTTTGAATGCTTATGTGTAACCTGCTGTAGCAGCCTACAGTTTGACATAATAAGCTATTCTGTGTTCTATCCATATTGTTGTGTAAAGCATTCATCTGTGGGAGGGGGGGTTGTGAATGAATGGTTAGTGAAGTTGCAATTTAATAATAGTTCCGTAGCTTGTTTATTTTGACAATCGTGTACTTACATCACGCAGATAAAGCGTTTTTATCAAAAGCAATCACTTTGCATGTGAAAACACAGAACCTTACTCATTATTCCACGTGCTCCCAAGTCACTTTTGTTTTGAGCCGACTTCGCCGTAGGCTTTGAACGGGGCACCAGGCTCACTCCAGGGAGGCAGCACGGTTCCAAAACGAATGCAATCAACTTTCACCCGGTGCAAAACAAGCCTAGGCCAGATATATTGTTTTTTCTGTGGGTCATTCTCTGCCGAGTCCCCAACAACTGGATGTTCCGGTTTTCCAAATGGAAAAGAGAGACTTCCGCTTTTGGACGTTAACAAGGCGACACTCCATCTTAACTCCTCCTCCACATTTATTGGATTGGTTGAACAGTGCCAGAAGATAATCTCCCCCCCAAAAAATCTCCTGGACATCAGAACAGCGATCACTAACCTCAATTTGGATAAGATTTCTACTTCATTGAGTTGGAGGCGCAGGACATACTGCTCACCCCGGACCAGGCCCTAATCCACAAGACTCTGAAAAGAAAAAGAGAGGCCGATATGAGGGCACACTGACAAAATGTAAAATCAGTAGAGAGCAAACTTGACAAGTTCCATTCGAGACTATCCTATCAACGGGACCTGAAGAACTGTAATATCCTATGTTTCTCAGAGTCGTGGCTGAACAAGGACATGGATAATACACATCTAGCAGGTTTATCTATGCATCGGCAGGACAGAACCACAGCGTCGGGTAAGCTCAAGGGGGGAGGGGTGTGTCTCTTTGTTAACAACAGCTGGTGCGCAATCTCTAATATTAAGGAGGTCTTGAGATTCTGCTTGCCTCAGTTAGAATACCTCATGATAAGCTGTAGACCCTACTATTTACCAAGAGAGTTTTCATCTATATTTTTCGTAGCTGTCTATTTACCACCACAAACCGATGCTGGCACTAAGACCGCACTCAACCAGCTGTATAGGGCCATAAGCAAACAGGAAAATGCACATGCAGAGGGGGCGCTCCTAGTGGCCGGTGGTTTTAATGCTGTGAGTCAGTCACCGGGGGCTGATACTGTCATGGTTCATGTGGGGTCCAATTACATTATGAAGGGCAGCTCAGAACAACTGAATATGGATTTTAAAGAACTGATAGGGTCTCTACTTGACACCAACTAACGCCCCATAATATTTTGCCCTCTGCCCTCCCTAAATTGTGGCACTGAACGGTTCAGCAGACTATTAGCCCTCCATAACTGGCTATGAGACTATTACAGCATGTAACATTTATTGACAATTTTGATACCTTCTGGAAACAAAGCTCGTATTATAAAGAGGATGGGATCCACCCAAATCATTTGAGTTCCTGGATCCTTTCACAGCATTATAAGGCTGTGTTGAGACAATTACTTATCAATGACCCAAGTCCAGCTCATTTAATCTCTAGCATTGTGTCGCTGAGTTGTCATAATGCTTCAGCAAATGTGCATTATCCTAGGGGAGTTGGAAGACACAATGTAAATAACCTAATTTATGTCCCTCTTACTGCCCTGAATGCCTCTGCTGATCCTACAGCTATTGTGTGCAGTAATCATATGCCTATGAACCAGAGTAATACTGTTAGCACTGAGGTGGTGTGCCCTAGTAGGAAGTCCACTGTGTGCAGTTCACTCTGCACTAATAAAAATAACCTGAGTATGTATACATCTGCTAAGCTTCCCAGTAAAGCAAGAAAAAGAATCAAGCATCCCAGAAAAGTGTTAAAAATAGCCCATGTTAACATATGTAGCTTAAGAAACAAGGTCACATATTGAGCAACAACTGTCCCGATTTCGGGACACCGATCCAGTAGAGGTTAATGCTTTTTTCATTGGCAAGATTAGCAAACTTAGGCATGACATGCCAGCATCAAATGCTGACACTACACATCCAAGTATATCTGACCAAATTATGAAAGACAAGCATTGTAATTTTGAATTCCGTAAAGTAAGTGTGGAAGAGGTGAAAAAAGTATTATTGTCGATCAACAATGACAAGCCACCGGGGTCTGACACTTGGATGGAAAATTACTGCGGATAATAGTGGACGATATTGCCACTCCTATTTGCCATATCTTCAATTTAAGCCTACTAGAAAGTGTGTGCCCTCAGGCCTGGAGGGAAGCAAAAGTTATTCCCCTACCTAAGAATAGTAAAGCCCCCTTAACTGGCTCAAAAAGCTGACCAATCAGCCTGTTACCAACCCTTAGTAAACTTTTGGACAAAATTGTGTTTGACCAGAAAAAATGCTATTTTAAAGTAAACAAATTGACAACAGACTTTCAGCACGCTTATAGGGAATGACATTCAACAATCACAGCACTTAGGCTTTTGACATTATCGATCATAGCCTGTTGCTGAAAAAACATATGTGTTATGGCTTTACACCCCCTGCTATATTGTGGATAAAGAGTTACCTGTCTAACAGAACACAAAGGGTGTTCTTTAATTATAGCCTCTCCAACAAAATCCAGGTAAAATCAGGAATTCCCCAGAGTAGCTGTCTAGACCCCTTACTTTTTTCAATCTTTACTAATGACATGCCACTGGCTTTGAGTAAAGCTAGTGTGTCTATGTATGCAGATGACTCAACACTATACATGTCAGCTACCACAGTGACTGAAATGACAGCAACATTTAACAAAGAGCTGCAGTTAGTTTCAGAATGGGTGGCAAGGAATAAGTTAGTCCTAAATATTTCAAAAACTAAAAGCATTGTATTGGGGACAAATCATTCACTAAACCCTAAACCTCACCTAAATCTTTTAATGAATAATGTGGAAATTGAGCAAGTTGAGGTGACTAAACAGCTTGGAGTAACCCTGGATTGTAAACTGTCATGGACAAAACATATTGATACAACAGTAGCTAGCATGGGGAGAAGTATGTCTATAATAAAGTGCTGCTCTACATTCTTAACAGCACTATCAATAAGGCAGGTTCTACATGCCCTAGTTTACTGTTCAGTCGTGTGGTCAGGTGCCACAAATTGCAATTGGTTCAGAACAGGGCAGCATGGCTGGCCCTTGGATGTACACAGAGAACTAACATTAATAATATGCATGTCACTAGAGTAGAGGCCTGAGGGCACACACTTAATATGTTGTGAAATCTGCTATGAATGTATTGTAATGTTTTTTAAATGTATAACTGACTTAATTTTGCTGAACCCCAGGAAGAGCTAATGCGGATCCATAATAAATAAAAATACAAATACCGGGAAACTTAAATCCGTCTTACCTCATTTCTACCAGCATGTGTGCAAGTCACCTGAGGTAAAGTAAACTCTACATCACTTTTACTCCACACACAGAAATGCATACAAAGCTCTCCCTCAACATCCATTTGGCAAATCTGAGCATAACTCGATCCTCCTGATTCCTGCTTACAAGCAAAAACTCAAAAAGGAAGTACCAGTGACGCGCTCAATACGGAAGGGGTCCGGTGAAGTGGTCCGATGGAGTGATTACACGTGGTCTGCGGTTGTGAGGCCGGTTGGGCGTACTGATAAATTCTCTAAAACAATGTTGGAGTTGGCTTATGGTAGCGAAATGAACATTCAATTATCTGGCAATAGCTCGGGTGGACATTTCTGCAGTCAGCATGCCAATTGCACACTCCCTCAAAACTTGAGACATCTGTGGCATTGTTTTTTGTGACAAAACTGCACATTTTAGAGTGGCCTTTTATTGTCCCCAGCACAAGGTGCACCTGTGTAGTGATCATGCTGTTTAATCAGCTTCTTGAAATGCCACACCTGTTAGGTGGATGGATTATCTAGGCAAAGGAGAAATGCTCACTAACAGGGATGTAAACACATTTCTGCACCAAATTTGAGAGGAGTATGGAACATTTCTGAGATATTTTAATTAATCTCATGAAACATGGGACCAACACTTTACATGTTGCGTTTATATTTTTGTTCAGTATACTTCTTGTATTGTTTTGCCATTGCTTGTGTTAGATCATGCTCAGATGGGGACCCAAAGAACTACATGACCTGAGCAAAGTCATTGAACTCAAACCAGACTTCACATCGGTGAGTCCACCGCAAAGTAATTAAACTCAAACCAGACTTCAAATTGGTTAGTCCACCGCAAAGTAATTAAACTCAAACCAGACTTCAAATCGGTTAGTCCACCACAAAGTAATTAAACTCAAACCAGACTTCACATCGGTGAGTCCACCGCAAAGTAATTAAACTCAAACCAGACTTCACATCAGTGAGTCCACCGCAAAGTAATTAAACTCAAACCAGACTTCAAATCGGTTAGTCCACCGCAAAGTAATTAAACTCAAACCAGACTTCACATCGGTGAGTCCACCGCAAAGTAATTAAACTCAAACCAGACTTCACATCGGTGAGTCCAAAGCAAAGTAATTAAACTCAAACCAGACTTCACATCAGTGAGTCCACCGCAAAGTAATTAAACTCAAACCAGACTTCAAATCGGTTAGTCCACCGCAAAGTAATTAAACTCAAACCAGACTTCACATCAGTTTGTCCACCGTCTGCTTATAGAAACAACATAAAGAGGAAGTGTTTTCTTGAAACGTTTGGAAACTACTGTTAACAAACTACTGTTAACAAACTACTGTTAATAAACTACTGTTAATAAACTACTGTTAATAAACTACTGTTAATAAACTACTGTTAACAAACTACTGTTAATAAACTACTGTTAATAAACTACTGTTAATAAACTACTGTTAACAAACTACTGTTAATAAACTACTGTTAATAAACTACTGTTAATAAACTACTGTTAACAAACTACTGTTAACAAACTACTGTTAACAAACTACTGTTAATAAACTACTGTTAATAAACTACTGTTAACAAACTACTGTTAATAAACTACTGTTAACAAACTACTGTTAACAAACTACTGTTAACAAACTACTGTTAATAAACTACTGTTAATAAACTACTGTTAATAAACTACTGTTAATAAACTACTGTTAATAATGAATGTCTGTGTAGACTAGAGCAAACACACTGATCTCATCTCTCAGTCATCTCACTCTTCCAACAGTCATCTCACTCTTCCAACAGTCATCTCACTCTTCCAACAGTCATCTCACTCTTCCAACAGTCATCTCACTCTTCCAACAGTCATCTCACTCTTCCAACAGGTCAGACTTCGGAAAAGGGAATCTACTCCTGAAGCAGGGGTGTCTAGATGAAGCAGAGAGCAATTAGAAACTGGTAACGTCAACATAAATGAACACTATCTCTGGAAGTGACTTGTTCAATGGCAAAATGAAGGAGTAGCAGCAGCCAGGGGATGTCAGTATTGTCCAGTGGAAACGGCTCAGTCAACAGCACAGTACATCTCATGGCAAAGTATTTTAACACATGGACCTAAAGCAGTTGCACTACTGTGGCTAGAAGCAGAGATCTCAGTGACTTTGAAAGAGGGGTTTCATAGGAGCATAGGGGGTTTAAAGGGGATGTGTGTGTCTCAGCCACCAGATCTCAACCCAATTGAACACTTATGGGAGATTCTGGAGTGATGCCTGAGACAGCGTTTTCCACCACCATCAACAACCATCAACAAAACACCAAATGATGGAATTTCTTGTTGAAGAATGGTGTCACATCCCTCCAATAGAGTTCCAGACACTTGTAGAATCAATGCCAAGGCGCATTACAGCTGATCAGGCGGCACGTGGTGGCCCAACACCCTATTAAGGCACTTTATCTAGGTGTTTCCTTTATTTTGGCAGTTATCTGTGATTAATTAGATGGTTAATTACCTCTCCTTCTGCCCAACAGGGACAGTTTTCAGGTGCCCATTAAGGATAAAGAGTGAAAATCACTGATAGATTTTCCATTAGTATTTTCTATATAATTATTATTTTTAAATATGTTTTCTTCTATAAAAAAATAAAATAAATGTAGGGGATCAGCTTTAATATTGCAGATAGATTGTAGCTTCCATCAATGTAATTATCTGCATCATTTCAAATCCCCATTATATTTTTGGGGTAAATATTTATATATACAGTACCAGTCAAAGTTTGGACACATCTACTCATTCCAGGGTTTTTCTTTATTTTTACTATTTTCTACATTGTAGAATAATAGTGAAGACATCAAAACTATGAAATAACACATATGGAATCATGTAGTAACCAAAAAACTGTTAAACAAATCAAAATATATTTTATATTTGAGATTCTTCAAAGTAGCCACCCTTTGCCTTGATGGCAGCTTTGCACACTCTTGGCATTCTCTCAACCAGCTTCATGAGGTAGTCATGAAGATAAGAGCGTCTGCTAAATGACGTAAATGTAAATGTAAATGTAGTCACCAGGAATGCATTTCACTTAACAGGTGTGCCTTGTTAAAAGTTAATTTGTGGAATTTCTTTCCTTCTTAATGTGTATGAGCCAAACCGTTGTGTTGTGACAAGGTAGGGATGCTATACAGAAGATAGCCCTATTTGGTAAAAGACCAAGTCCATATTATGGCAAGAACAGCTCAAATAAGCAAAGAGAACTGACAGTCAATCATTACTTTAAGACATGCTGCTGCAGAGTTCATTAGTTACCAGCCTCAGAAATTGCAGCCCAAATAAATCAGGCGTTCATGGTAGAATTGCTGCAAAGAAACCACTATTATTTCATAGTTTTGATATCTTCACTATTATTATATAAAGTAGATAATAGTAAAAATAAAGAAAAACCCTTGAATGAGTAGGTGTTCTAAAACGTTTGACCGGTAGTATATATATATATACAGTGGGGGAAAAAAGTATTTAGTCAGCCACCAATTGTGCAAGTTCTCCCACTTAAAAAGATGAGAGAGGCCTGTAACTTTCATCATAGGTACACGTCAACTATGACAGACAAAATTAGATTTTTTTTCTCCAGAAAATCACATTGTAGGATTTTTAAGACAGGCTTATTGTCCACCCTCCCTCCAAAAGACTGGGAAGAGTGAGAGAGCCTAGCTTCCGGGTCAGTAGCTTCAGCCCCACATCACACAGACATACACACACCAACTGACACTCACAAGTGACTGACTATATTAGTCAAACAATGTTCTTGTCATGCTTTGTGTGTATTTTATCTTCGATAAGCTACCAAGGAAAGGGCAAAAAATTGCCCATATTAATATATGTAGCCTTAAAAATAAGGTTTATGAAATCAATAACTTGCTCAAATCAGTTAACATTCATACAGTGGGGAGAACAAGTATTTGATACACTGCCGATTTTGCAGGTTTTCCTACTTACAAAGCATGTAGAGGTCTGTAATTTTTATCATAGGTACACTTCAACTGTGAGAGACGGAATCTAAAACAAAAATCCAGAAAATCACATTGTATGTTTTTTAAGTAATTAATTTGCATTTTATTGCATGACATACAGTGGGGAAAAAAAGTATTTAGTCAGCCACCAATTGTGCAAGTTCTCCCACTTAAAAAGATGAGAGAGGCCTGTAATTTTCATCATAGGTACACGTCAACTATGACAGACAAATTGAGAAAAAAAAATCCAGAAAATCACATTGTAGGATTTTTTATGAATTTATTTGCAAATTATGGTGGAAAATAAGTATTTGGTCACCTACAAACAAGCAAGATTTCTGGCTCTCACAGACGTGTAACTTCTTCTTTAAGAGGCTCCTCTGTCCTCCACTCGTTACCTGTATTAATGGCACCTGTTTGAACTTGTTATCAGTATAAAAGACACCTGTCCACAACCTCAAACAGTCACACTCCAAACTCCACTATGGCCAAGACCAAAGAGCTGTCAAAGGACACCAGAAACAAAATTGTAGACCTGCACCAGGCTGGGAAGACGGAATCTGCAAAAGGTAAGCAGCTTGGTTTGAGGAAATCAACTGTGGGAGCAATTATTAGGAAATGGAAGACATACAAGACCACTGATAATCTCCCTCGATCTGGGGCTCCATGCAAGATCTCACCCCGTGGGGTCAAAATGATCACAATGACCTGTGTAATTGCCAACAAAGGGTATATAACAAAGTATTGAGAAACTTTTGTTATTGACCAAATACTTATTTTCCACCATAATTTGCAAATAAATTCATTAAAAATCTTACAATGTGATTTTCTGGAGAAAAAAAATCTCATTTTGTCTGTCATAGTTGACATGTATCTATGATGAAAATTACAGGCCTCTCTCATCTTTTTAAGTCGGAGAACTTGCACAATTGGTGGCTGACTAAATACTTTTTTTCCCCCACTGTATATACCCTTTGTTGGCAATGACACAGGTCAAACGTTTTCTGTAAGTCTTCACAAGGTTTTCACACACTGTTGCTGGTATTTTGTCCCATTCCTCCATGCAGATCTCCTCTAGAGCAGTGATGTTTTGGGGCTGTCGCTGGGCAACACGGACTTTCAACTCCCTCCAAAGATCTTCTATGGGGTTGAGATCTGGAGACTGGCTAGGCCACTCCTTGAAATGCTTCTTACGAAGCCACTCCTTCGTTGCCCGGGCGGTGTGTTTGGGATCATTGTCATGCTGAAAGACCCAGCCACGTTTCATCTTCAATGCCCTTGCTGATGGAAGGAGGTTTTCACTAAAAATCTCACGATACATGGCCCCATTCATTCTTTCCTTTACACGGATCAGTCGTCCTGGTCCCTTTGCAGAAAAACAGCCCCAAAGCATGATGTTTCCACCCCCCCATGCTTCACAGTAGGTATGGTGTTCTTTGGATGCAACTCAGCATTCTTTGTCCTCCAAACACGACGAGTTGAGTTTTTACCAAAAAGTTATATTTTGGTTTCATCTGACCATATGACATTCTCCCAATCCTCTTCTGGATCATCCAAATGCACTCTAGCAAACTTCAGACGGGCCTGGACATGTACTGGCTTAAGCAGGGGGACACGTCTTGCACTGCAGGATTTGAGTCCCTGGCGGCGTAGTGTGTTACTGATGGTAGGCTTTGTTACTTTGGTCCCAGCTCTCTGCAGGTCATTCACTAGGTCCCCCCGTGTGGTTCTGGGATTTTTGCTCACCGTTCTTGTGATCATTTTGACCCCACGGGGTGAGATCTTGCGTGGAGCCCCAGATCGAGGGAGATTATCAGTGGTCTTGTATGTCTTCCATTTCCTAATAATTGCTCCCACAGTTGATTTCTTCAAACCAAGCTGCTTACCTATTGCAGATTCAGTCTTCCCAGCCTGGTGCAGGTCTACAATTTTGTTTCTGGTGTCCTTTGACAGCTCTTTGGTCTTGGCCATAGTGGAGTTTGGAGTGTGACTGTTTGAGGTTGTGGACAGGTGTCTTTTATACTGATAACAAGTTCAAAAAGGTGCCATTAATACAGGTAACGAGTGGAGGACAGAGGAGCCTCTTAAATAAGAAGTTACAGGTCTGTGAGAGCCAGAAACCTTGCTTGTTTGTAGGTGACCAAATACTTATTTTCCACCATAATTTGCAAATAAATTCATAAAAAATCCTCCAATGTGATTTTCTGGATTTTTTTTCTCGCAATTTGTCTGTCATAGTTGACGTGTACCTATGATGAAAATTACAGGCCTCTCTTATCTTTTTAAGTGGGAGAACTTGCACAATTGGTGGCTGACTAAATACTTTTTTCCCCCACTGTATATATATATATAACAAAATGTGGAAAAAGTCAAGGGGTCTGAATACTTTCCAAAGGCACTGTATATATATATATATATATAGTGCCTTTGGAAAGTATTCAGACCCCTTGCCTTTTTCCACATTTTGTTACGTTACAGACTTATTCTAAAACGGATTAAATAAAAAAATGTCCTCAGCAATCTATACAAAATACTCCATAATAACAAAGTGAAAACAGGTTTTTACAAATGTTTGCAAATGTATTAAAAATAAAAAACAGAAATACCTTATTTACATGTGTATTCAGAATCTTTGCTATGAGACTCGAAATTGAGCTCAGGTGCAACCTGTTTCCATTGATCATCCTTGAGATGTTTCTACAACTTGATTGGAGTCCACCAGTGGTAAATTAAAGTGATTGTACATGATTTGGAATGGCACAAACCTGTCTATATAAGGTCTCACAGTTGACAGTGCATGTCAGAGCTAAAACCAAGGCATGAGGTCGAAGGAATTGTCCGTAGAGCTCAGAGACAGGATTGTGTCGAGGCACAGATCTGGGGAAGGGTACCAAAACATTTATGCAGCATTGAATGTCCCCAAGAACACAGTGGCCTCTATCATTCTTAAATGGAAGAAGTTTGGAACTACCATGACTCTTCCTAGAGCTGAGCAATCGGGGGAGAAGGGCCTTGGTCAGGGAGGTGACCAAGAACCTGATGGTCACTCTGACAGAGCTCTAGAGTTCCTCTGTAGAGATGGGAGAACTTTCCAGAAGGACAACCATCTCTGCAGCACTCCACCAATCAGGCCTTTATGGTAGAGTGGCCAGATGAAGCCTCTCCTCAGTAAAAGGCACATGACAGCCCGCTTGGAGTTTGCCAAAAGGCACCTAAAGACTCTCAGACCATGAGAAACAAGATTCTCTGGTCTGTTGAAACCAAGATTGAACTCTTTGGCCTGAATGACAAGCGTCATGTCTGGAGGAAACCTGGCACGATCCCTACGGTGAAGCATGGTGGTGGCAGCATCATGCTGTGGGGATGTTTGGGCGGCAGGTAGCTTAGTGGTTAAGAGCATTGTGCCAGTAACCGAAAGGTCGCTGGTTCTAATCCCCGAGCCGACTAGGTGAAAAATCTGTCGATGTGCCCTTGAGCAAGGCACTTAACCCTAATTGCTCCTGTAAGTCGCTCTGGATAAGAGCGTCTGCTAAATGACAAATAAAAAATAAAATAAAATGTTTTCAGCAGCAGGGACTGGGAGACTAGTCAGGATCGAGGGAAAGATGAACGGAGCAAAGTACAGAGAGATCCTTGATTAAACCCTGCTCCAGAGCTCTCAGAACCTCAGACTGGGCGAATGTTCACCTTCCAACAGGACAATGACCCTAAGCACACAGCCAAGACAACACAGGAGTGGCTTCGGGACAAATTTCTGAATGTCCTTGAGTGGCCCAGCCAGATCCCGGACTTGAACCCGATCTAACATCTCTGGAGAGACCTAGAAATAGCTGTGCAGCAACGCTCCCCATCCAACCTGACAGATCTTGAGAGGATCTGCAGAGAAGAATGGGAGAAACTCCCCAATTACAGGTGTGCCAAGCTTGTAGCGTCATACCCAAGAAGACTGTAATCGATGCCAAAGGTGCTTCAACAAAGTACTGAGTAAAGGGTCTGAATACTTATGTAAATGTAATATTTCCATTTTTTATCTTTTATAAATGAGCAAACATTTCTAAACATGTTTTTGCTTCTTCATTATGGGGTATTGTGTGTAGATTGATGAGGGGGAAAAAACGATTTAATCAATTTTTGAAAAAGGCTGTAACCTAACAAAATGTGGAAAAAGTAAAGGGGTCTGAATACTTTCCGAAGACACTGTGTGTGTATATATATATACATACATATCTTTTTAAAGTATATTTTCCTTTATTACTTTCCAACCCTACCACCCCTCCCCTAATTGGAGTAAACTAATGAACAACAACACGTAGGCTTCTACTTCCAGCTTATACATACTATTTACAATTTTACAGACACAATCTATTTGACAGTAGTTATATTTTGTTTGTTTTTAGTCCTTCCTCAACCTCTCCCATCTATTTCTAATGTCCATCCAGTTTGATTTCTATTTGCCATATATTTATAGCTGTGCTGTTTCACAAAAGTTCTCAACCTATATACATTTTACGGACACAGTATATTTGACATGAGTTATCTTGTTGTTATTAGTCCCACCCTTCAGCTCCATTCAACCCCTCCCATCTATCTCTTAACACCATCCATATGGGCCATATTCTAATGACTGTCTCCTCACAGCAAAATCTGCAGAGCTGGGAAGGTTGTATCCCCCATATATATAACATTCTATTCGTTGCAATTATTTTGTATAATAGAGATCCAGACACTTGTAGAATCTATGCCAAGGCGCACTAAATCTGATCAAGCAGCTCGTGGTGGCCCAACACCCTGTTAAGACACTTTATCTAGGTGTTTCCTTTATTTTGGCAGTTACCAGTACAACCCAAGATGAATTAGATGACTAGTTAGCTCTCCGTCTGCCCAGGAGGGACAGTTTTCAGGTGCCCATTAAGGATAAAGAGTGAAAGTCACTGCTAGATTTTCTATTAGCATTACCATTCAGCCCGGAGCCTCATAACATTGACAGAAGACATAAATGCACTTGCAGTTCTACATTTATTTATTTGAATCCAGGCTGGGTAATCTCAGGTGGGTATACGAAAGGTCTGCATCAGTGGCTTGTAGGCTATGCGTGGAAGCCAGGAGATGCTAAAAGTGTTTATGTTAATTTATGGTCAATTACCGTGATACCGGCAGATATTTGCTTGACAATTACCGGCTGACAGAATGTCATGACCGCCACAGCCCTAGCTACGTTATTTCTACTGCATGAACATGGAGTAGAAATAACGTAGCTAGTAATTCCTCTAACAGTAAAGTTTGACTGTCAGTCACTTGTGTCAGCTCAGGTATTGTAACCCCCTTAGTCATGTTTAGCAGGGTCTCTCCTGGCCATGTTTAGCAGGGTCTCTCCTGGGCCATGTTTAGCAGGGTCTCTCCTGGGCCATGTTTAGCAGGGTCTCTCCTGGGCCATGTTTAGCAGGGTCTCTCCTGGCCATGTTTAGCAGGGTCTCTCCTGGGCCATGTTTAGCAGGGTCTCTCCTGGGCCATGTTTAGCAGGGTTTCTCCTGGCCATGTTTAGCAGGGTCTCTCCTGGCCATGTTTAGCAGGGTCTCTCCTGGCCATGTTTAGCAGGGTCTCTCCTGGCCATGTTTAGCAGGGTCTCTCCTGGGCCATGTTTAGAAGGGTTTCTCCTGGCCATGTTTAGCAGGGTCTCTCCTGGCCATGTTTAGCAGGGTCTCTCCTGGAAAGGGTCTCTCCATTTACACATCCCTCTTCCGATACAGCGAGGGGAAGCAATAAGTAACACTATGCAAAATCATGTCCTTTATTAGAATAGAATATCAGGATGGAGATAGTTTTTGGCTGGCTTTATATAGAGTATTCAGAGAGACTTTCCAGCTGGTTTAGCAGGCAAAATGAAGGACCGCTGTAATGCTGCTGTAGTACTGCTTTTTAAAATGGAGGACCACTGTAATGCTGCTGTAGTACTGCTTTTTAAAATGGAGGACCACTGTAATGCTGCTGTAGTAGTGCTTTTTAAAATGGAGGACCACTGTAATGCTGCTGTAGTACTGCTTTTTAAAATGGAGGACCACTGTAATGCTGCTGTAGTACTGCTTTTTAAAATGGAGGACCGCTGTAATGCTGCTGTAGTACTGCTTTTTAAAATGGAGGACCGCTGTAATGCTGCTGTAGTACTGCTTTTTTAAATGGAGGACCACTGTAATGCTGCTGTAGTACTGCTTTTTAAAATGGAGGACCACTGTAATGCTGCTGTAGTACTGCTTTTTAAAATGCTAGTAAAAGTAGATTTAAGAGACTGTTCAAGGTGTGCAAAGTTTCATAATTGAAGTCAACGGTCATGCTGTAACTGTTGGGGGGCACTGGGCCATAGTCACAGTTAATGCTGGGCCATAGTCACAGTTAATGCTGGGCCATAGTCACAGTTAGAGCTGGGCCATAGTCACAGTTAGAGCTGGGCCATAGTCACAGTTAGAGCTGGACCATAGTCACAGTTAGAGCTGGGCCATAGTCACAGTTAGAGCTGGGCCATAGTCACAGTTAGAGCTGGACCATAGTCACAGTTAGAGCTGGGCCATAGTCACAGTTAGAGCTGGGCCATAGTCACAGTTAAAGCTGGACCATAGTCAAAGTTAGAGCCGGGCCATAGTCACAGTTAGAGCCGGGCCATAGTCACAGTTAGAGCTGGGCCATAGTCACAGTTAGAGCCGGGCCATAGTCACAGTTAGAGCCGGGCCATAGTCACAGTTAGAGCTGGGCCATAGTCACAGTTAGAGCCGGGCCATAGTCACAGTTAGAGCTGGGCCATAGTCACAGTTAGAGCCGGGCCATAGTCACAGTTAGAGCTGGGCCATAGTCACAGTTAGAGCTGGGCCATAGTCACAGTTAGAGCTGGACCATAGTCACAGTTAGAGCTGGGCCATAGTCACAGTTAGAGCTGGGCCATAGTCACAGTTAGAGCCGGGCATAATCACAGTTAGAGCTGGGCCATAGTCACAGTTAGAGCTGGGCCATAGTCACAGTTAGAGCTGGGCCATAGTCACAGTTAGAGCCGGGCCATAGTCACAGTTAGAGCTGGGCCATAGTCACAGTTAGAGCTGGGCCATAGTCACAGTTAGAGCCGGGCCATAGTCACAGTTAGAGCTGGGCCATAGTCACAGTTAGAGCCGGGCCATAGTCACAGTTAGAGCTGGGCCATAGTCACAGTTAGAGCCGGGCCATAGTCACAGTTAGAGCTGGGCCATAGTCACAGTTAGAGCTGGGCATTATGCATTTTGACCTGTACATTTTTATGTGTACCATATTTTGCCAGTATGATGTTGACGGCTCTGGCTAGAGGTGCATGCTGTCCTGCTGCTTCAGCAGTCTATTACACTGACATGGTGTAATGCATCACATCTATTCATCACTCCCCTCCCAGGGCTGAGCTAGCAGAAAATTCTATTTGTGAAGTATTTCCCATTAACTAAGAGTGCTATCATGGAGATGATGACCACCATGATGGAGATGATCACTGGGAAAGGGTTCAGGGATCAGCACTGAGTAAGGAGAGGAGTGATGGGTAAAGCTTTTAAGAGTTAAAGTTATTAGAAGTGTATTTGCAATAGAGGGTTCATCCTTTCAAGGAATGTGTTACTTTCTTTCAAGTACATGGGTTGTATACTGAACAAAAATATAAACGCAACATGCAACAATTTCAACGATTTTACTGAGTTACAGTTTCATACAAGGAAATCAGTCATTTGAAATAAATAAATTAGGCCCTAAACAATGGATATCACATGATTGGGCAGGGGCCCAGCCATGGGTGTGCCTGGGAGGGCATAGGCCTACCCATTTGGCAGCCAGGCCCACCCACTGGGGAGCCAGGCCCAGCCAATCAGAATGAGTTTTTCCCCACAAAAGGGCTTTATTACAGACAGAAACACTCCTCAGTTTCACCAGCTGTCCGGGTGGCTGGTCTCAGACGATCCCGCATTTCAAACTGTCCTGTTGTGAGGTGCAGCCGGGAACTAGTTCTATATGATGGCGAGTGGTGGGGTCGATAAACCAGGAGGATTCTCCTCCATCGTTTAAATCTCCAGTTTTGGGAACATTTTGTCTTCCCAGTAGAATACAATGGCGATGGACAGAGAGACTATGTAGCCACTGCTCAATGAGAATAGCCTACGCCACTGAACATGTTGACGCAGACGTCAGTCCAGTATTCCACCAGAGAAAGACAGAGAAGCAGAAAACAACAACAGAACCGCAGCTGATTCTGACCGGGCCAAAGATATTACAAGAGCGATAGGTACAGTATGTCTATAGCCGCGGATATGCACCCATTCTCGGTGGTTGAGTAGAATAGGGGTTTTCAGCACCTCGTGAAAGTGCTCGAGCCACGTTCCGAACTTTGTCCTCTCGCACACATTTCATCAAAAAACAGGTAGTACCCTCTCTATGTAAGCAAGCAAAAGCCGAAGTTCTCAATGAATTGGCCAACGCACCCTGTGTTGCGCTCACTACAGATGGATGGACCTGCAGGGCTACAGAGAGCTACTTAACAGTGACAGCCCTTCACATTACCCTGAAGTGGGCCATGACAAGTAGCCTAGCATGTTACAGACACGCCTCTTTTATTTTTATTTTATTTAACCTTTATTTAACCAGGTAAGCCAGTTGAGAACAAGTTCTCAGTTACAACTGCGACCTGGCCAAGATAAAGCAAAGCAGTGCGATAAAAACAACAACAACACAGAGTTACATATGGAATAAACAAAACGTACAGTCAATAACACAATAGAAAATATTTTATGAGAGTCACACAAGATAGATATGTAGGTATCATCCCCTGCTGTAGATACTGTATGTATCATCCCCTGCTGTAGATACTGTAGGTATCATCCCCTGCTGTAGATACTGTATGTATCATCCCCTGCTGTAGATACTGTCAGTATCATCTCCTACTGTAGATACTGTCGGTATCCCCTGCTGTAGATACTGTAGGTATCATCCCCTGCTGTAGATACTGTAGATAAAATCCCCTGCTGTAGATACTGTAGGTATCATCCCCTGCTGTAGATACTGTAGGTATCATCCCCTGCTGTAGATACTGTAGGTATCCTCCTCTGCTGTAGATACTGTAGGTATCATCCAGTGTGTAGATACTGTAGGTATTATCCCCTGCTGTAGATACTGTAGGTATCATCCCCTGCTGTAAATACTGTAGGTATCATCCCCTGCTATAGATACTGTCGGTATCCCCTGCTGTATATACTGTAGGTATCCCCTGCTGTAGATACTGTCGGTATTCACTGCTGTAGATGCTGTAGGTATCATCCCCTGCTGTAGATACTGTAGGTATCATCCCTTGCTGTATATACTGTAGGTATCATCCCCTGCTGTAGATAATGTAGGTATCATCCACTGCTGTATATACTGTAGGTATCATCCCCTGCTGTAGATAATGTAGGTATCATCCACTGCTGTAGATACTGTAGTATTCCCTGCTGTAGATTATGTAGGCATCATTTCCTGCTGTAGCTACAGTAGGTATCATTCCCTGCTGTAGATACTGTAGGTATCATCCCCTGCTGTATATACTGTAGGTATCATCCCCTGCTGTAGATACTGTAGGTGTCATACCCTGCTGTAGATTCTGTAGGTATCATCCCCTGCTGTAGATACTGTAGGTATCATCCCCTGCTGTAGATACTGTAGGTATCATCCCTTGCTGTAGATACTGTAGGTATCATCCCCTGCTGTAGATACTGTAGGTGTCATCCCCTGCTGTAGATACTGTATGTATCATCCCCTGCTGTAGATACTGTAGGTATCATCCCCTGCTGTAGATACTGTATGTATCATCCCCTGCTGTAGATACTGTCAGTATCATCTCCTACTGTAGATACTGTCGGTATCCCCTGCTGTAGATACTGTAGGTATCATCCCCTGCTGTAGATACTGTAGATATCATCCCCTGCTGTAGATACTGTAGGTATCATCCCCTGCTGTAGATACTGTAGGTATCATCCCCTGCTGTAGATACTGTAGGTATCCTCCTCTGCTGTAGATACTGTAGGTACATCCCCTGCTGTAGATACTGTAGGTATCATCCCCTGCTGTAGATACTGTAGGTATCATCCCCTGCTGTCGATATTGTAGGTATCATCCCCTGCTATAGATACTGTCGGTATCCCCTGCTGTATATACTGTAGGTATCCCCTGCTGTAGATACTGTCGGTATTCACTGCTGTAGATGCTGTAGGTATCATCCCCTGCTGTAGATACTGTAGGTATCATCCCTTGCTGTATATACTGTAGGTATCATCCCCTGCTGTAGATAATGTAGGTATCATCCACTGCTGTAGATACTGTAGTATTCCCTGCTGTAGATTATGTAGGTATCATTTCCTGCTGTAGCTACAGTAGGTATCATTCCCTGCTGTAGCTACAGTAGGTATCATTCCCTGCTGTAGATACTGTAGGTATCATCCCCTGCTGTATATACTGTAGGTATCATCCCCTGCTGTAGATACTGTAGGTGTCATCCCCTGCTGTAGATTCTGTAGGTATCATCCCCTGCTGTAGATACTGTAGGTATCATCCCCTGCTGTAGATACTGTAGGTATCATCCCCTGCTGTAGATACTGTAGGTATCATCCCCTGCTGTAGATACTGTAGGTGTCATCCCCTGCTGGAGATACTGTAGGTATCATCCCCTGCTGTAGATACTGTAGGTATCATCCCCGCCTGTAGATACTGTAGGTATCATCCCCACCTGTAGATACTGTAGGTATCATTCCCTGCTGTAGATTCTGTAGGTATCATCCCCTGCTGTATATACTGTAGGTATCATCCCCTGCTCTAGATAATGTATGTATCATCCCCTGCTGTAGATACTGTCGGTATCATCCCCTACTGTAGATACTGTCGGTATCCCCTGCTGTAGATACTGTAGGTATCATCCCCTGCTGTAGATAATGTAGGTATCATCCACTGCTGTATATACTGTAGGTATCATCCCCTGCTGTAGATAATGTAGGTATCATCCACTGCTGTAGATACTGTAGTATTCCCTGCTGTAGATTCTGTAGGTATCATTTACTGCTGTAGCTACAGTAGGTATCATTCCCTGCTGTAGATACTGTAGGTATCATCCCCTGCTGTATATACTGTAGGTATCATCCCCTGATGTAGATACTGTCGGTATCCCCTGCTGTATATACTGTACGTATCCCCTGCTGTAGATACTGTCGGTATTCACTGCTGTAGATGCTGTAGGTATCATCCCCTGCTGTAGATACTGTAGGTATCATCCCTTGCTGTATATACTGTAGGTATCATCCCCTGCTGTAGATAATGTAGGTATCATCCACTGCTGTATATACTGTAGGTATCATCCCCTGCTGTAGATAATGTAGGTATCATCCACTGCTGTAGATACTGTAGTATTCCCTGCTGTAGATTATGTAGGTATCATTTCCTGCTGTAGCTACAGTAGGTATCATTCCCTGCTGTAGATACTGTAGGTATCATCCCCTGCTGTATATACTGTAGGTATCATCCCCCTGCTGTAGACACTGTAGGTGTCATACCCTGCTGTAGATTCTGTAGGTATCATCCCCTGCTGTAGATACTGTAGGTATCATCCCCTGCTGTAGATACTGTAGGTATCATCCCCTGCTGTAGATACTGTAGGTATCATCCCCTGCTGTAGATACTGTAGGTGTCATCCCCTGCTGTAGATACTGTATGTATTATCCCCTGCTGTAGATACTGTAGGTATCATCCCCTGCTGTAGATACAGTATGTATCATCCCCTGCTGTAGATACTGTCAGTATCATCTCCTACTGTAGATACTGTCGGTATCCCCTGCTGTAGATACTGTAGGTATCATCCCCTGCTGTAGATACTGTAGATATCATCCCCTGCTGTAGATACTGTAGGTATCATCCCCTGCTGTAGATACTGTAGGTATCATCCCCTACTGTAGATACTGTAGGTATCCTCCTCTGCTGTAGATACTGTAGGTACATCCCCTGCTGTAGATACTGTAGGTATCATCCCCTGCTGTCGATACTGTAGGTATCATCCCCTGCTATAGATACTGTCGGTATCCCCTGCTGTATATACTGTAGGTATCCCCTGCTGTAGATACTGTCGGTATTCACTGCTGTAGATGCTGTAGGTATCATCCCCTGCTGTAGATACTGTAGGTATCATCCCTTGCTGTATATACTGTAGGTATCATCCCCTGCTGTAGATAATGTAGGTATCATCCACTGCTGTATATACTGTAGGTATCATCCCCTGCTGTAGATAATGTAGGTATCATCCACTGCTGTAGATACTGTAGTATTCCCTGCTGTAGATTATGTAGGTATCATTTCCTGCTGTAGCTACAGTAGGTATCATTCCCCTGCTGTAGCTACAGTAGGTATCATTCCCTGCTGTAGATACTGTAGGTATCATCCCCTGCTGTATATACTGTAGGTATCATCCCCTGCTGTAGATACTGTAGGTGTCATCCCCTGCTGTAGATTCTGTAGGTATCATCCCCTGCTGTAGATACTGTAGGTATCATCCCCTGCTGTAGATACTGTAGGTATCATCCCCTGCTGTAGATACTGTAGGTATCATCCCCTGCTGTAGATACTGTAGGTGTCATCCCCTGCTGGAGATACTGTAGGTATCATCCCCGCCTGTAGATACTGTAGGTATCATCCCCACCTGTAGATACTGTAGGTATCATTCCCTGCTGTAGATACTGTAGGTATCATCCCCTGCTGTAGATACTGTAGGTATCATCCCCTGCTGTAGATAATGTATGTATCATCCCCTGCTGTAGATACTGTCGGTATCATCCCCTACTGTAGATACTGTCGGTATCCCCTGCTGTAGATACTGTAGGTATCATCCCCTGCTGTAGATATTGTAGATATCATCCCCTGCTGAAGATACTGTAGTTATCATCCCCTGCTGTAGATACTGTAGGTATCATCCCCTGCTGTAGATACTGTAGGTATCATCCCCTGCTGTAGATACTGTAGGTATCATCCCCTGTTGTAGATACTGTAGGTATCATCCCCTGCTATAGATACTGTAGGTATCCCCTGCTGTAGATACTGTCGGTATTCACTGCTGTAGATTCTGTAGGTATCATCCCCTGCTGTAGATACTGTAGGTATCATCCCTTGCTGTATATACTGTAGGTATCATCCCCTGCTGTAGATAATGTAGGTATCATCCACTGCTGTATATACTGTAGGTATCATCCCCTGCTGTAGATAATGTAGGTATCATCCACTGCTGTAGATACTGTAATATTCCCTGCTGTAGATTATGTAGGTATCATTTCCTGCTGTAGCTACAGTAGGTATCATTCCCTGCTGTAGATACTGTAGGTATCATCCCCTGCTGTATATACTGTAGGTATCATCCCCTGCTGTAGACACTGTAGGTGTCATACCCTGCTGTAGATTCTGTAGGTATCATCCCCTGCTGTAGATACTGTAGGTATCATCCCCTGCTGTAGATACTGTAGGTATCATCCCCTGCTGTAGATACTGTAGGTATCATCCCCTGCTGTAGATACTGTAGGTGTCATCCCCTGCTGTAGATACTGTATGTATTATCCCCTGCTGTAGATACTGTAGGTATCATCCCCTGCTGTAGATACAGTATGTATCATCCCCTGCTGTAGATACTGTCAGTATCATCTCCTACTGTAGATACTGTCGGTATCCCCTGCTGTAGATACTGTAGGTATCATCCCCTGCTGTAGATACTGTAGATATCATCCCCTGCTGTAGATACTGTAGGTATCATCCCCTGCTGTAGATACTGTAGGTATCATCCCCTACTGTAGATACTGTAGGTATCCTCCTCTGCTGTAGATACTGTAGGTACATCCCCTGCTGTAGATACTGTAGGTATCATCCCCTGCTGTCGATACTGTAGGTATCATCCCCTGCTATAGATACTGTCGGTATCCCCTGCTGTATATACTGTAGGTATCCCCTGCTGTAGATACTGTCGGTATTCACTGCTGTAGATGCTGTAGGTATCATCCCCTGCTGTAGATACTGTAGGTATCATCCCTGCTGTATATACTGTAGGTATCATCCCCTGCTGTAGATAATGTAGGTATCATCCACTGCTGTATATACTGTAGGTATCATCCCCTGCTGTAGATAATGTAGGTATCATCCACTGCTGTAGATACTGTAGTATTCCCTGCTGTAGATTATGTAGGTATCATTTCCTGCTGTAGCTACAGTAGGTATCATTCCCTGCTGTAGCTACAGTAGGTATCATTCCCTGCTGTAGATACTGTAGGTATCATCCCCTGCTGTATATACTGTAGGTGTCATCCCCTGCTGTAGATTCTGTAGGTATCATCCCCTGCTGTAGATACTGTAGGTATCATCCCCTGCTGTAGATACTGTAGGTATCATCCCCTGCTGTAGATACTGTAGGTATCATCCCCTGCTGTAGATACTGTAGGTGTCATCCCCTGCTGGAGATACTGTAGGTATCATCCCCTGCTGTAGATACTGTAGGTATCATCCCCGCCTGTAGATACTGTAGGTATCATCCCCACCTGTAGATACTGTAAGTATCATTCCCTGCTGTAGATACTGTAGGTATCATCCCCTGCTGTAGATACTGTAGGTATCATCCCCTGCTGTAGATAATGTATGTATCATCCCCTGCTGTAGATACTGTCGGTATCATCCCCTACTGTAGATACTGTCGGGTATCCCCTGCTGTAGATACTGTAGGTATCATCCCCTGCTGTAGATATTGTAGATATCATCCCCTGCTGAAGATACTGTAGTTTATCATCCCCTGCTGTAGATACTGTAGGTATCATCCCCTGCTGTAGATACTGTAGGTATCATCCCCCTGCTGTAGATACTGTAGGTATCATCCCCTGTTGTAGATACTGTAGGTATCATCCCCTGCTATAGATACTGTAGGTATCCCCTGCTGTAGATACTGTCGGTATTCACTGCTGTAGATTCTGTAGGTATCATCCCCTGCTGTAGATACTGTAGGTATCATCCCTTGCTCTATATACTGTAGGTATCATCCCCTGCTGTAGATAATGTAGGTATCATCCACTGCTGTATATACTGTAGGTATCATCCCCTGCTGTAGATAATGTAGGTATCATCCACTGCTGTAGATACTGTAGTATTCCCTGCTATAGATTCTGTAGGTATCATTTACTGCTGTAGCTACAGTAGGTATCATTCCCTGCTGTAGATACTGTAGGTATCATCCCCTGCTGTATATACTGTAGGTATCATCCCCTGCTGTAGATACTGTAGGTGTCATCCCCTGCTGTAGATACTGTAGGTATCATCCCCTGCTGTAGATATTGTAGGTATCATCCCCTGCTGTAGATACTGTAGGTATCATCCCCTGCTGTAGATACTGTAGGTATCATCCCCTGCTGTAGATACTGTAGGTGTCATCCCCTGCTGTAGATACTGTAGGTATCATCCCCTGCTGTAGATACTGTAGGTATCATCCCCGCCTGTAGATACTGTAGGTATCATTCCCTGCTGTAGATACTGTAGGTATCATCCCCTGCTGTAGATTCTGTAGGTATCATCCCCTGCTGTAGATACTGTAGGTATCATCCCCTGCTGTAGATACTGTAGGTATCATCCCCTGCTGTAGATAATGTAGGTAACATCCACGCCTGTAGAAACTGTAGGTATCATCCCCTGCTGTAGATACTGTAGGTATCATCCCCTGCTGTAGATACTGTAGGTATCATCCCCTGCTGTAGATACTGTAGGTGTCATCCCCTGCTGTAGATACTGTAGGTATCATACCCTGCTGTAGATACTGTAGGTATCATCCCCTGCTGTAGATACTGTAGGTATCATCCCCTGCTGTAGATACTGTAGGTATCATCCCCTGCTGTATATATTGTAGGTATCATTCCCTGCTGTAGATACTGTAGGTATCATCCCCTGCTGTAGATACTGTAGGTATCATCCCCTGCTGTAGATACTGTAGGTATCATCCCCTGCTGTAGATACTGTAGGTATCATCCCCTGCTGTAGATACTGTAGGTATCTTCCCCTGCTGTAGATACTGTAGGTATCATCCCCTGCTGTAGATACTGTAGGTATCATCCCCTGCTGTATATACTGTAGGTATCATCCCCTGTTGTAGATACTGTAGGTATCATCACCTGCTGTAGATACTGTAGGTATCATCCCCTGCTGTAGATACTGTAGGTATCATCCCCTGCTGTAGATACTGTAGGTATCATCCCGCCTGTCGATACTGTAGGTATCATCCCCTCCTGTAGATACTGTAGGTATCATCCCCTGCTTTAGATACTGTAGGTATCATCCCCTCCTGTAGATACTATAGGTATCATCCCCTGATGTAGATACTGTATATATTGTAGATACTGTAGGTATCATCCCCTGCTGTATATACTGTAGGTATAATCCCCTGCTGTAGATACTGTAGGTATGATCCCCTGCTGTAGATACTGTAGGTATCATCCCCTGCTGTAGATACTGTAGGTATCATCCCCTGCTGTAGATACTGTAGGTATCATCCCCTGCTGTAGATACTGTAGGTGTGATCCCCTGCTGTAGATACTATAGGTATCATCCCCTGCTGTAGATACTGTAGGTATCATCCCCTGCTGTAGATACTCTAGGTGTGATCCCCTGATGTAGATACTGTAGGTATCATCCCCTGCTGTAGATACTGTAGGTATCATCCCCTGCTGTAGATACTGTAGGTATCATCCCCTGCTGTAGATACTGTAGGTATCATCCCCTGCTGTAGATACTGTAGGTATCATCCCCTGCTGTAGATACTGTAGGTATGATCCCCTGCTGTAGATACTGTAGGTATCATCCCCTGCTGTAGATACTGTAGGTATGATCCCCTGCTGTAGATACTGTAGGTATCATCCCCTGCTGTAGATACTGTCGGTATCATCCCCTCCTGTAGATACTGTAGGTATCATCCCCTGCTTTAGATACTGTAGGTATCATCCCCTGCTGTAGATACTGTAGGTATGATCCCCTGCTGTAGATACTGTAGGTATCATCCCCTGCTGTAGATACTGTCGGTATCATCCCCTGCTGTAGATACTGTCGGTATCATCCCCTCCTGTAGATACTGTAGGTATCATCCCCTGCTGTAGATACTGTAGCTATCATCCCCTACTGTAGATACTGTAGGTATCATGTGACTTTAATAATGTTTACATATCTTGCATTACTCATCTCATATGTATATACTGCATTCTATTCTATAATATTCTACTGTATCTTAGTCCATGTCGCTCTGTCATTGCTTGTCCATATATGTATATATTCTTAAATTCCATGCCTTACTAGATTTGTGTGTATAGGGTATATGTTGTGAAATTGTTAGATATTACTGCACTGTCGGAGCTAGAAGCACAAGCATTTCACTACACCCGCAATATCTGCTAAACACGTGTATGTGTCAAATAACATTGGATTTGATTTGAAATGATTTCTCCTCACATACAGATGCTCCCTCCCACAACAAGCAGACATATGATTCACATCTCTCTCACTCCAAATGGATCTGACATCACATTTAGCACCAGCAGCTACTATATACAGTTCGTTCAGAAAATATTCAGACCCCTTGACTTTTTCCATATTTTGTTACGTTACAGCCTTATTCTAAAATTGATTAAATAAAAAAATGCCCTCATCAATCTACGCATGATTCCCCATAATGAGAAAGTGAAAACTGTTTTTTGTTTGCAAATATATTACAAATAAAAAACAGAAAAACCTTATCTGCATAAGTATTCAGACCCTTTGCTATGAAACTCGAAATTGAGCTCAGGTGCATCCTGTTTCCATTGCACATCCTTCAGATGTTTCTACAACTTGATTGCTGTGGTAAATTGTATTGGTTGGACATGATTTGGAAAGGCACACACCTGTCTATATATGGTCCCACAGTTGACAGTGCATGTCAGAGCAAAAACCAAGCCATGAGGTCGAAGAAATTGTCCGTAGAGCTCCAAGACAGGATTGTGTCGAGACACAGATCTCGGGAAGGGTCCCAAAAAATTACTGCAGCATTGAAGGTCCCCAAGAACACAGTGGCCTCCATCATTCTTAAATGGAAGAAGTTTGGAATCACCAAGACTCTTCCTATAGCTGGCCGCCTAGCCAAACTGAGCAATCAGGGGAGAAGGGCCTTGGTCAGGGAGGTGGTCACTCTGACAGAGCTCTAGAGTTCCTCTGTGGAGATGGGAGAACCTTCCAGAAGGACAACCATCTCTGCAGCACTCCACCAATCAGGCCTTTATGGTAGAGTGGCCAGACGGAAGCCACTCCTCAGCAAACGGCACATGACAGCCCGCTTGGAGTTTGCCAAAAGGCACCTAAAGGACTCTCAGACCATGAGAAACAAGATTCTCTGGTCTGACGAAACCAAGATTGAACTTTTTGGCCTTAATTCCAAGGGTCACGTCTGGAGGAAACCTGGCACCATCCCTACGGTGAAACATGGTGGTGGCAGCATCGTGCTGTGGGGATGTTTTTCAGCGGCAGGGACTGGGAGACTAGTCAGGATCGAGGGAAAGATGAACAGAGTAAAGTACAGAGAGATCCTTGATGAAAACCTGCTTCCGTTTCTTAAATGGAAGGAAATGGAACAAAACGGGTAAAAACACAGCTGAATTTGTCCAATACAAACTCTCGTTTGTAAATGTTGGACTAATGATAGGAAAAATGTGGGTATCATGTAGTAGCCTAAACCTATCGATGTTACGTTGAACTGGGTGAATGAAATTTGAATGACAGTTATCCAATATGCTGTAATAGAAATAAGGCCTCCCTCATCTTAAATGGCACTGACCGCCACTGTTGTAGTGTCATACGCAAGAAGACTCGAGGCTGTAATCGCTGCCAAAGGTGCTTCAACAAAGTACTGAGTAAAGTGTCTGAATACTTATGAAAAATGTCATATTTTCGTTATTTTATTTCTTTTGCAAACTTTTCTAAAAACCTGTTTTTGCTTTTGTCATTATGGGGTATTGTGTGTAGATTGATGAGGGGGGGCTATTTAATCCATTTTAGAATAAGGCTGTAACTTAACAAAGTGGAATAAGTCAAGGGGTCTGAATATTTTCCGAATGCACTGTATGGCTGTGGGGTGTAGTGATGTCCTCAGGTGTACATTGTATATGAAGTGTAATTCTAGTGACAAGATGTCACTAAGACACCTGTTTTTACCCCAAACCCACGTGTAGGTACAGAGATGCAGTAGTGAAGATGGAGCCATATGTGCCCCAGTACTCACACCACACCAAGGAGCGCATCTGCCACTGTCTGCCACAGGTATGACTGTCTGGCCTGCCTGTCACCTTCAACCATGTTTAACAGACCCATCCAGTCATGAAAATCACAGCTAATGTGGAAATTATGGGACAATAAAGCTTTTTGAAATATAATTATTGTTGAACACCAATTGTAATAAGGTGGAATCTAGACATTTGTGTATTTTGACTGAGTTTGGGGTTGTCCCTGTTCAGGAGCAGCAAGATGTGACTAGAGAGCGCAGTGAGGTCCTTCAGTCTGACCCTAAGGATGTGAACGCGTTGAAGGACCGAGCAGAGGCCTACCTCCTGGATGAACAGTACGAGGAAGGTGAGATCTAATGAATATTTAATAACTGAATGGATTTATATAGTGCTTTTGCAGTAAGTGAGGAACTCACCTCTTGTGTAATGGCATTTGACCTTTTCCTGTCTTAGTTGAGGCTTGTCCATTCAACATGCCCAACAATGAAATCTTGTCAGGTGTGCTGTTCGCCATTGTCTTGGAAGTAGCTTTTCTTGAGTTTTGCTGAGGGTTTGTAAACAGATGTGTTATTCTGTAGGATGGCAGTAGAGGGCACTCTTTTACCATTAAAAGTAAGAAATAAATGATCTGTGAGACACTGATTGCTAATACAATAAAATAGGAAAGTATTTCATTTTTGTCCAAACTCTGTTGATTGAAGTTTAATTTCTGTAAAAAAAAAAAACAGCCTTTTGGGCCTCCCGAGTGGCGTAGCAGTCTAAGGCATTGCAGTGATTGAGACGTCACTACAGATCCGGGTTCGATCCCGGGCTGTGTCGCAGCCGACCGCAACCGGGAGACCCATGAGGCGACGCAAAATTGGCCCAGCGTTGTCCGGGTTAGGGGAGGGTTTGGCCGGCCGGGATGTCCTTGTCCCATCGCGCTCTAGCAACTCCTGTGGCGGGCCGGGTGCATGCACGCTGACACAGTCGCCAGTTGGACGGTGTTTCCTCCGACACATTGGCGCGGCTGGCTTCCGGGTTAAGCGAGCAGTGTGTCAAGAAGCAGTGCGGCTTGGCAGGATCGTGTTTCGGAGGACGCATGGCTCTCGACCTTCGCCTCTCCCGAGTCTGTTGGGGAGTTGCAGCGATGGGACCAGACCGTAACTACCAATTGGGGAGAAAAAGGTGTAAAGGGAAGAAAACAAAAACACTAAAATGTATGCAATATAATTATAACTGCAGAGGGAGCATTCCCTCTCTGGTCTGGACCCAAGTAATCAGTAAGCCCAACCTGGTGTGATACATAGCTGTGCTGTGCTGCCACCCTTAACCCCTAGCCCTAACCTCTAATCTTAACCCTGACCCTAATTCTAACCCCTAAACCTACAATAGCCTTTTTACAAGTGAGGACCAAAATGTCCTCACTTCTCTGAATTTTAGTTGGTTTACCCTTATTGTGAGGACTTCTGGTTCTTCTAGTAAAACATGTACACACACACACACACACACACACACACACGCGCGCGCGCTCAGTGTTGCCATCTGTGTCATATCTTGAAAACTTGATAGCTGACTACATCAAGAATGGACCAATGAAACAAATACCCAAATATGGGAGGAGTTTTCCTTGGGTGGAACACTTTGCCAAATCAATGATAGCCTTCACTGTGGTCTCTGGAGTAGCTAGAGTGCAGCTGTGTACTTTCAAATCCCTGATATGTACTCTACTGCTACGTTAGACAAACAATGCTCACTGCAAATCGTTGAAAGACTAGTCAAGGATGTAGAATTAAATAGTAAACAAGGCAACAGTAAACATGTCATCCCCCACGAATGATGCAGCGCCCCCGCTTGGGCCAATTGAAGATATCCCGTGTGACTAACATGTCAGTTATCGTGTGTGATCACAGATTATCCATTATCTTGACCAGATACTCAAGTGGCCGCTCTAAAGGGCCATCCACACCAAGGATGATAGCTACAATGATCAATTATACATCATTATAAAGGATGGCAGGCATCCACACCAGCGGACAGTTTATCGTTCTGCAGGAGGCTACACCTGTCAATCAACTGATAAACCCATCCTACTGCACACTGTAGGCCTATTAATAATGTGGTAACACAATAATCATATGGAAAACACAGACCATTCAGTGCTTCAGGGTGTGTTCATTGTCACAGTGACAACTGCAAATGATACTTCAATGTACATGTAATGAGAAATAATATAAAACTTGTATTTAAATGTTGCAATTCAACAACAAACACTGTTTAGCCTGAGCACCTTTTACATCAAGTCATTGCTTGCAAGTTGTTTGCAAGTGATTTCCATTTTTCTAATGGTTTTTAATTCATTTGGATCTTCTATTTCACTGTGCTCATCTCTCTGCCTGTCCTGTGCAACCACTTGCAACAATGTCATTATCCAAAGTGATCACACCATCGAGCGCTCACTCTCTCCTTTCAAACTCCCCTATTTTACATTCAGCAAGCAAGAGCAATCTGGAATCTCTCCTCGATAGGCTAGTAGTAGTACATAAAATGATAGAATTAAGTGTACAACAAGCTATTGTAGTCTAGCTTTTCCTGGGACTCCAAGAGCTAAGATGAAGGTGGGGGTGTGGTGGGGTAAGGTTGGGTAGGGTAGGCTGTGGTAGGGTTGTTTAGGGTAGGGTTGGGTAGGGTGTGGTGGGGTAGGGTGGGTTAGGGTAGGGTGTGGTGGGGTAGGGTTGTTTAGGGTAGGGTTGAGTAGGGTGTGGTGAGGTAGGGTAGGGTTGGTTAGGATAGGGTAGGGTGTGGTGGGGTAGGGTAGGGTTGGTTAGAATAGGGTAGGGTGTGGTGGGGTAGGGTAGGGTTGGTTAGGATAGGGTAGGGTGTGGTGGGGTAGGGTAGGGTTGGTTAGGATAGGGTGGGGTGGGGTAGGGTAGGGTAGGGTGGGGTAGGGTAGGGTATGGTATGGTATGGTAGGGTTGGTTAGGGTAGGGTTGGGTAGGGTGTGGTGGGGTAGGGTAGGGTAGGGTGTGGTGGGGTAGGGTAGGGTAGGGTTGGTTAGAATAGGGTAGGGTGTGGTGGGGTAGGGTAGGGGTTTGTTAGGGTAGGGTTGGGTAGGGTGTGGTGGGGTAGGGTGGGTTAGGGTAGGGTTGGGTAGGGTGTGGTGGGGTAGGGTGGGGTAGGGTAGGGTAGGGTAGGGTAGGGTGTGGTGGGGTAGGGTAGGGTAGGGTTGGTTAGAATAGGGTAGGGTGTGGTGGGGTAGGGTAGGGTAGGGTTGGGTTGGATAGGGATGGTTAGGGTAATGTGGGGTGGGGTGGCCTTCTCTGCTTGTCATAGACCATGTAGAATACTGTATAGCAGAATGTAATTAATTACCTCTGTTTGACCCTGTCACAGGAGTACCCAGAAGAAGGAGACCGTACAGGCCAACAGGAAAATGGCGCAGCAGTGGCACCCAGACAACTTCCAGGACCCAGAGGAGAAGAAGGCAGAGAAGAAGTTCAATGATATTTCCCAGGCCAAGGAAGTGCTCACTGATCCAGGTAAATGTCCTATGGGCCATGCTTACTCCCCATTGGCAGCTGTTACGCCAGCCATGCATCCAGTGAATATCAGATATACCACAGGTCATCATTCACCATTCTGTACAGGCCCAAGTTCTAGGGTTTGGTACGTATTGCGGTTTTGGGGTCACAGTTCAGTATAAATACGTGTATCGTTAAACCCTTACTTAGTTCTCTATAGTGCATTTTCAAAGCAGCAGAATTATTAATTATTAATATGTCATGACATTCCACTTTCACTTTTAGTGTACTTCTAGCACTTCTTCTGCATATTGTATCCTCTTCTTCTCCTCCTCTTATCATCATCCTCTTATCCTCCTAATATCCTCCTAATATCCTCCTCTTATCCTCCCTAATATCCTCATAATATCCTCCTAATATCCTCCTCTTATCCTCCTAATATCCTCCTCTTATCCTCCTAATATCCTCCTAATATCCTCCTCTTATCCTCCTAATATCCTCCTAATATCCTCCTCTTATCCTCCTCTTATCCTCCTAATATCCTCCTAATGTTCTCCTCTTATCCTCCTAATGTCCTCCTCTTATCCTCCTAATATCCTCCTCTTATCCTCATCTTATCCTCCTAATATCCTCCTAATATCCTCCTAATATCCTCCTCTTATCCTCCTAATATCCTCCTCTTATCATCCTCTTATCTTCCTAATATCCTCCTCTTATCCTCCTAATATCCTCCTAATGTCCTCCTCATATCATCCTCTTATCTTCCTAATATCCTCCTCTTATCCTCCTAATATCATCTTAATATCCTCCTCGTATCCTCCTAATATCCTCCTAATATCATCTTAATGTCCTCTTCTTATCCTCCTAATATCCTCCTAATGTCCTCCTTTTATCCTTCTCTTATCCTCCTAATGTCCTCCTCTAATCCTCCTCTAATCTTCCTAATATCCTCCTAATGTCCTCCTTTTATCCTTCTCTTATCCTCCTAATATCCTCCTCTTATCCTCCTAATATCCTCCTAATATCCTCCTAATATCCTCCTCTTATCCTCCTAATATCCTCCTAATATCCTCCTAATATCCTCCTCTTATCCTCCTAATATCCTCCTAATATCCTCCTAATATCCTCCTCTTATCCTCCTAATATCCTCCTAATATCCTCCTCTTATCCTCCTCTTATCCTCCTAATATCCTCCTAATGTCCTCCTCTTATCCTCCTAATGTCCTCCTCTTATCCTCCTAATATCCTCCTCTTATCCTCATCTTATCCTCCTAATATCCTCCTAATATCCTCCTCTTATCCTCCTAATATCCTCCTCTTATCCTTCTCTTATCCTCCTAATATCCTCCTAATGTCCTCCTCTTATCCTCCTCTTATCTTCCTAATATCCTCCTCTTATCCTCCTAATATCATCTTAATATCCTCCTCTTATCCTCCTAATATTATCCTAATATCCTCCTAATATCCTCCTCTTATCTTCCAAATATCCTCCTAATATCCTCCTAATATCCTCCTCTTATCCTCCTCTTATCCTCCTAATATCCTCCTAATATCCTCCTCTTATCCTCCTAATATCCTCCCAATATCCTCCTCTTCGTGCTGGATGGTCAAACCTCGATGGTTATTCAATTTGTGCTTTAGAGTTGTATTGATTTAGCAGTACCATTGTCTCATGCTATTTGGAAGGACTCAGTTCTGCATACCTACCCTTTCAATTAATATCAAATAAACTGTCTAGACTCTTGTCCAGGCATCTTAACTGCTCTTGACCTTGGTGTTTTGAACTAGTTTTCCACAGTTTTAAAACGCTGAATGCTTCCACTCAGTCCATTGATGCTCTCTGGTGTGTGGCATAAGCTAGAATCCTTAGTTGCTACATCCATTTTGGGACTTATATATTGTATGGTATATATCCACTGATTCTTGAAGAATAAAACTTAGGAATGCCTTTGAGCTTCGTTCAACTGTCATACCCCATTAGAACCAATAGTATAAGCTTGTTTTACTTTTATGTAACGTAATCAAACACTGTATAGCCTCAAAAAATGGTTAAAATATATAATTGTATCTATGAATTGATAGAGTTGTCTATGAATTTGAGAGTGGTTACATTTCTCCAGGCCAATCCATAACCGTTTGACCACGGCGAGGACCACATGGACACAGAGAGCCAGCAGGGAGGTCACCACCATCATCAGAACTTCCACAGCGGTTTCAAGGGCTTTAACCACTTCGGCTCTGGACACTTCAACTTCAATTACCAGTGAGCACTAAGAGAGGCTTCATCTTCAAATTCAACTACCAGTGAGCCCTAAGAGAGAGGCTTCATCTTCAAATTCAACTACCAGTGAGCCCTAAGAGAGAGGCTTCTTCTTCAAATTCAACTACCAGTGAGCCCTAAGAGAGAAGCTTCATCTTCATCCAGCATGGCTGGAGCGTTACCTTCCTCTTTCAGGGTGAGCACAATGAACTACATGGCAACAGCACAATGAACTACATGGCAACAGCACAATGAACTACATGGCAACAGCACAATGAACTACATGGCAACAGCACAATGAACTACATGGCAACAGCACAATGAACTACATGGCAACAGCACAATGAACTACATGGCAACAGCACAATGAACTACATGGCAACAGCACAATGAACTACATGGCAACAGCACAATGAACTACATGGCAACAGCACAATGAACTACATGGCAACAGCACAATGAACTACATGGCAACAGCACTATGAAATACATGGCAACAGCACCATGAACTACATGGCAACAGCACAATGAACTACATGGCAACAGCACCATGAACTACATGGCAACAGCACAATGAACTACATGGCTACAGCACAGTGAACTACATGGCAACAGCACAATGAACTACATGGCCACATGTCTGAGACAACTTAAAGATTAAAGAAGTGTCCTTGCTGCTGAATGCTACATTTGAGTTTTAATTCTGCAAAAAAAGCAACGTTCTCTCTGACGCAATCATGAACTTTTTGTGTAATGTGTGCACCAACTCCAGCTATCTTCAGGGTTCATTCCAAAGCAACACGATGCCTTTCAGTGGTGTACATACTGAAAATTGTCATCCATTCCTAAGACCAATGTGTACATAGATACAGTACTGTTTTTATATGAATGGAGTCATTCTGAATTGTAAATAAAGGTCTACAGATATTTATGCTTATTTGATTAGTGTCATGGCATTCCTTTTTGGAATTCAGTAGAGTCCCTCTATACATTTAAATTAACTGTTCAATATGCAAGTGCGGACTGTACATCCCAACATCTCTTCTATCACAAAATGTGCCCTTGTTCACTCCCCTTGATGGATTTCTAAGAAAATGACTGGTGTATGATGTATATTGCACTGCAGCATCAGCCATGATAGAAGACCGAGGACTTCATCACAACACAACAACCCGTGCCCGTTTCCGCCCAGTGTCTGTCTCATTTAAAGCTGATCTGATTTCCTTCTCCATTAAAGTGACATTAGTCTCATGTATCAGTGGTGTCCAAGGGTCAGAAAAGTGTCTGCTTCAACTTTCCAGTTATTGTGAGACTGTCGGTTATTTCCAAATCCAATATCTCACTCTATACTCATAATTAGTTTAGGACATGGGGAAATAACAACAATGATTGAAATAACACCAATTTCCCATATTTTCTACTGTCATCACAAAGGACTAGAGCAGATAACTTGTAGCAGATAAATGCTGAACACATTATCATTACTGGATGGATGGTAGAAGTTATGGAGCCAAAGAGAGTCCAAATCTGGGGCACTACATCGGATCCACACGCAAAGGATAATGCATACTAAGGATATTGGCACTTAGTATCAACTGCTCTTTCTTGATAAAAATATCATGCACACTAAGGATATTGGCACTTAGTATCAACTGCTCTTTCTTGATAAAAATATCATGCACACTAAGGATATTGGCACTTGGTATGACCTGCTCTTTTTCAATAAAAGGATAATGCATACTAAGGATATTTGCACTAAGTATGAACTGCTCTTTTTCAATAAAATAATAATGCATACTAAGGATATTGGCACTTGGTATCAACTGCTCTTTCTCAATAAAAAGGAAAAAGGGAGGGTGTTAGCACCTCTAACTTAACAAAATATAAAGCTAACAATAGGTATCCTTTTTGCCCTTTTCTTTAACAAAGGTTATGGCGGAGTCACGTGGGACCGCCGAAAAAGATTGCAGCACTTTAGAGAGCTCCTAACACCCGCATGTATGTACTGAAATTCAACAGCATACACTTTCATTTTTGTCTTAATATATTGACTGGAAGTACAGTTTATTATAAACTAAAATTTACATTTTGAAACATCTTGCTAAAGTGGCGTTATTGGCATGTCGACACGCTATAAACTTCTTCAAGCCCCCTACCAAGACATGGATCAACACGTAAACCCAGAGAAATTGGTCAATCTGAAGGATCTATTTGAGCAAATGGGAAAGATTTTGTTGAAAGATGAACACGATAAAAACAACAACTACCGAGCTAAAGGAAAAAGTTGATGCGATACAAGAGAGGATGGAGCGGGCAGAGGGACGGATTTCCACAGTGGAGGATGCCGTCTCCCGTCTGGAGAAGGGTAATGAGAATCACGAGAAAAAGCTGGACATATTGTGGAATCGTGTCGAAGAACTTGAGAACAGAAGTAGGAGAAATACGGTGAGATTGGTTCATCTGAAAGAGGGGAGTGAGGCTGGCGGTGGACTAATCTTGTGTGTGCAGAAAATCATAGCAGAAGGATTTGGATTTGATGACAGGCACGCATTCAAAATTGAATGAACCCATCGCAGTTTAACCATGCCTGAAGAGAATAGGCCCCTGAGAACGGTTCTCATCCGCTTCTACAGCCCGGGACAAGGTACTTAAAGCGGCGAAAGAAAATGGTGGCGTCCAGTGGGAAGGCCGCCGGCTGTCTTTTTTCCCCAACCTGTCCAAGGAAGAGGAAGAAGTTTGCAACGGCAAAGAAAAAACTACACGAGAAGAACGTCAGGCACATTCTGGCATTCCCAGCGACCCTGCTCTTTACTTGGAAGGGAAAGAAAATGATTTAAGGCCAACGTGGAGGCAGAGAGATTCTTGTTAGAGCAAGGTGTTTAGCATAGATAAAGAAGACGAGACAAGGTAAAATTCAAGTAGAATTGTATAACGTTTACTATACAAATGAAGGTAGCCTATGTGTTTGCAGGACTCTGGGGAGTGTTGCTAATTTAGCCTTTCAAGTGCCTTTTTGAGTTGAGACTGCAGGTTATCTTCTGCAGCATCAAATACATTTCTGTGATGATTGACTCATCGAGAAGCAACGTTACATTCCTAGTTGCTTTGTTTAATTTTGGGATTGGTTTTCTATGTTTATTTACACTGTTTAATTGTACGTACAGTTGGTGCAGATATTGTGAAATGTTATATAATGATGTTTATTAGAGTTGTCACATGTTCAATGGGACACTTCACACAAATATGGCTAATGGTTATGTAAACATCCTCTCTTGGAATTTAAATGGTTGTGGTAACCAAGTGAAGAGGACAAAGATTTTGACATATTTAAAATCAAAACAGGCGGATATTGTGTTCATACAGGAATCACATTCAAACAGACACAGAGGCACTGAAATTTAGAGGAGGCTGGGTTTCAGAAGTTTATCATAGCTCATTTAATTCCAAACAAAATGGGGTGATTATTCTGATAAGCAAAATACCTAATTTTGTAATGTTGAAGCAACACTCAGATGAGTCTGGCAGGTTGATCTGCATATAGGCTCTTATAAATGGGATTAATGTAGTGTTATGCAACATATATGCTCCCAACAAGGAGGACCCCGATTTGTTTTCACGAGGTCAACGTTATACTGGGAAATATGGAGGGGCAGATCGTCCTTGCTGGAGACTTTAACAAAGTGATGGACAATAGGATTGATAGAAGTAAATGTACAGGTAACTCCACGCCAAAGGATAGACTTGCAATACATATGCTAGCAGAGGATGTGGGCCTTACAGACATATGTGTTAGGCCTACTGCTGCTAGGTAGCTCTCTCTCTGCTCTCCCCCTCCCCTCTGTCTGTCCTTGATTGCAGGAGTGAAGTCTGGTGTGCGGGAGTCAGGGTTCCAGCTGCAGCTCATTCACCATAATCACCTCAGCCTTTAAGACCCGGTCAAACTTTCCACTCATCGTCAGATCATAGTCAAGACGACCATATTATGGGAACCTGACTTCTGCCTCCGCTTCACTCCTGCCACCACCATCCTGCTCCCCACTACCGGACCTCCCTTTTGGACTCACCACGGACACTAGGACATTACGGTACCACACCTGCCCTGACCTGGATCTGTTACCCTCCCTGTAACCTGGACTTGCTCTTCCCCTATTATTGGAAACCTGGACTTTTGAACATTGTAAATAAACCTGTTAAACCTTCTCTGGCTTGGTGTACTTGTCTGCATTTGGGTTCTAATCCAGTTAAATCATGACAGTATGATCTGACCAACATGAACCCAGCAGACAGTAGCTCGGATACCACCCCAGAGTGCACTCAAATTCGGACTGCTATAGCCAATCAGGACATTTTACTTGGCCAACATGATACCCTGTTTAAGACTATTGCTGAGAACAGTCAGGTGCTGTTTAATCAGGTTCAATTACTCACCAATCAGGTGTCTGTCCTTACTACCCAAGTTAATAATGCAACCCTCGGGCATGGCATACCAACTGCCCCTTCTCCTGCTCCACCTGTTTTTCCTGGCCCTCCAGCCCAGATCAGAGAGCCTTTTGTTCCTGCTCCAGAGCGCTATGATGGGAACATGGGAACCTGTGGTGAATTTTTGACTCAATGCTCGTTAGTGTTTGAACAACAGCCCCTCACCTACGCCTCAGAAAGAGCCCGTATTGCCTACCTTATCAACTCTACTAGCGGTTCCGCTCGTGCCTGGGGATCCGTGGTCTGGGAGAGTCAGTCGGACATTTGCAACGCTTACGTGGCCTTCTCCACTGAGATGAGGAAGGTTTTTGACCACCCCCGTACGGGGCAAGGAGGCTGCGAAATGGTTGTTGTCTCTTCGGCAGGGGTTCGCAGTGTGGCGGAGATGGCAGTGGAGTTTCGGACGTTAGCGGCGTTGAGCGGTTGGAATGACGAGGCATTACAAGGAGTGTTCATCAATGCTTTGTCTGAGACTTTAAAAGATGAGTTGGTGTCATATGATGTATCGCCTACGCTGGATAATCTTATTTCACTCACAATCAGGTTGGATAATCGGATTCGGGAGCGCCGCCGGGAGAGGAGTGTTAGTTCCAAGCAACTGGTCTGTCGTCAACAAACTCCTTCCCGCATCTTCCCTACGGAGAAAGCAGAGTCTTCCCGAGTCGATACGAGGAGCACTGAACCCGAAGCCATGGAGGTGGGTCGTGCACGGTTGTCCTCAGAGGAGCGTGCATGTCGTATTCAGGCTCGGGTCTGGCTGTATTGTGGAGAAGCTGGTCATTTCGTTCCTTCCTGCCCAGTTCGTCCGGGAAAAGGGCCGGCTCATCATTATTGGGAGAAGTTTTGGTGAGCCGAGCAGCGGATTCTTCCTCTTCTCCCCGCATTCTGCTCCAGGCATCCCTCCAGTGGCAGTCCCAGAATTTCTCGGTTAGTGCGTTGGTTGACTCTGGTGCCGATGAAAGCTTTTTGGATCGAGAGTTGGCTCAACAAATGGAGTTAGAGACTGTTCCTATGGACTGTCCGCTGCAGGCTAAGGGTCTAAATGGACAATTGTTGACCCGTATTACTCATCAGACTGTTCCTGTTTGTTTCAGAGTGTCGGGTAATCATCAGGAGAACATTCAATTCCATATAATTTACTGCCCACAGACCCCCCTGGTCCTTGGTATCCCCTGGCTCATAAGACACAATCCACACATTGATTGGGTGACCGGTAGAATTGTTTCATGGAGCACATTTTGTCATGTGAATTGTTTGTGTTCTGCTCAGACCCCTGCCAGCACTGTGCCTCAACCTCCACTGGAGTCCATGGATCTTTCTGCTGTCCCTGACGTGTATCATGACCTGGCATCCGTTTTCTGCAAACACAGAGCTACTTCTCTTCCTCCTCACCGGCCTTACGACTGCGCCATTGACCTCC
Organism: Coregonus clupeaformis; assembly: GCF_020615455.1. Taxonomy (NCBI): domain Eukaryota; kingdom Metazoa; phylum Chordata; class Actinopteri; order Salmoniformes; family Salmonidae; genus Coregonus; species Coregonus clupeaformis. Next base: position 1,992,279 of record NC_059231.1, read on the forward strand.
AGCCAGGAGCCCCTCTCCCCAGCAGTCGCCTGTACAATCTCTCCCGCCCGGAGACGGAGGCTATGGAGAACTACATTCGGGACTCCTTGGCGTCAGATATTATTCATCCTTCCTCGTCACCTGTAGGAGCGGGATTCTTTTTTGTTGCTAAGAAGGATAAGACCCTCAGACCCTGTATTGATTTCCGTGGACTTAACAACATCACCATTAAGAACAAATATTCTCTGCCTTTAATTAACTCTGCTTTTCCCCTCCTTCATGGTGCAACTATCTTCACTAAACTGGATCTACGAAATGTGTATCACCTGGTGCGCATTCGTAAAGGTGATGAATGGAAGACTGCCTTCAACACACCTTTGGGACATTTTGAGTACCTGGTTATGCCTTTTGGGTTGTCCAATGCCCCTGCCGTTTTTCAGGCACTAGTCAATGATATCCTTCGGGACATGTTGAATCGGTTTGTTTTTGTCTATCTGGATGATATCCTGATTTTTTCAGAGTCCTCCCAGGAACACGAACTGCATGTGCGCCAGGTGTTGCAAAGGTTGTTGGAGAACAAACTGTTTGTGAAGATGGAGAAATGTGAATTTCATGTGTCTGAGACCTCTTTTTTGGGTTACATAATAGCTCAGGGGAGTTGCGGATGGACCCAGCTAAGATCTCTGCTGTCACGGACTGGCCAGCCCCTCCACCCGCAAACAACTTCAACGATTCCTGGGGTTTGCGAACTTCTACAGGAGGTTCATCAAGGACTACAGCCACATTGCGGCGCCACTCACCGCTCTCACCTCCATCGCACGACCGTTCGCTTGGAATGAAGGGGCCGAAGCAGCGTTTGAAGAACTGAAACATCGCTTCGCCTCGGCTCCCATTCTGATGCAGCCGGACCCCGACCGCCAGTTTGTCGTGGAGGTGGATGCATCCGACACTGGGGTAGGTGCGGTGTTGTCACAACGTTCACCGGAAGATAACAAACTGCATCCCTGTGCTTTCCTTTCACGGAAACTTTCTCAGGCAGAGAGGAATTATGATGTTGGCAATCGTGAACTGCTCGCCGTGAAGCTGGCTCTCGAAGAGTGGCGGCATTGGCTGGAGGGGGCGGAACAACCCTTCATCGTTTGGACGGATCATAAGAATCTGGCATACATCCAGTCAGCGAAGCAGCTCAACCCCCGTCAAGCCAGGTGGGCACTATTTTTTGGTAGATTCAATTTTTCTCTGTCTTACCGTCCTGGGTCACGCAACGTCAAACCTGACGCCCTGTCTCGTGTTTTTTCTGATGTTGATACTGGTAGTAACCCTGAATCCATCTTGCCTCCTACCTGCAGTATTGCGGCCATTACATGTGACATCGAAGGGATTGTTAGACAGGCTCAACATCATCAAGCTGACCCTGGGAGCGGTCCTCCTAACCGGTTGTTTGTCCCTGAGTCTGTTCGCTCCCAGGTACTTCAGTGGGCTCACTCGTCTCCCCTTACCTGTCACCCTGGAGTTACTCGGACCCTTGACTTTGTGCGACGGAAGTTCTGGTGGCCCAGGATGGAGGCGGACACTCAAGCCTTCATTGCTGCTTGTACGGTATGTGCACGTAGTAAGAACTCCACCCAGGCCAGCGCTGGTCATCTAAGACCTCTGCCAATACCCAGCCGGCCCTGGTCCCACATTGCCTTGGATTTTGTCACTGGACTTCCCCCTCGTCTGGAAAGACTGTCATTCTTACTGTTATTGATCGTTTTTCTAAGTTTGCTCATTTTTTGGCCCTACCTAAACTGCCCACTGCCAGAGAAACGGCTGATATTTTGGTTGAACATGTGTTCCGCTCTCATGGTCTACCCACGGATATTGTCTCTGACAGGGGTCCCCAGTTTGTCTCCCAGGTTTGGAAGGCTTTCTGTAAAGCTTTGGGCATTACATCCAGCCTGTCCTCTGGATATCACCCCCAGACCAACGGGCAAGCAGAGAGAGCGAACCAGGAGATGGAGACCGCTCTCCGCTGTGTCACAGGGTCTAACCCTGGGTCGTGGAGCTCCATGCTCCCCTGGGTGGAATATGCTCATAACACCTTGACTAACGCTTCCTCTGGTTTGTCTCCCTTTCTGTGTGCTCTGGGTTATCAACCTCCCCTGTTCTCTTCTCAAGAGAGGGAACTGGCGGTACCCTCGGTGCAGTCCCACATGTGCCGCTGCTTCAAGGTCTGGAGGAAGGCCAGGGTAGCTCTGTCCCGAGCTTCGGCGTACATGCAGAGGCAAGCCAACCGTCACCGGTCCCAGGCTCCCGGTTACTCTCCTGGTCAAGAGGTATGGCTTAAGTCACGTGACCTTCCGTTGAAAGTGGAGTCTAAGAAGATGGCGCCTCGTTTTATAGGACCGTTCAAGATACTGTCTATTGTTAACCCCTGCGCGGTTAAGCTACAGCTTCCTGCCTCCCTACGGGTTCATTCCACCTTTCATGTTCAGATTAAGCCTGTGTCGGTTAGCCCTCTGTGCCCGCCCTCTCGTCCCCCTCCTCCGCCCAGGATCGTGGGTGGGGGTCCGGTCTACACTGTCCGGCGACTTCTGGATGTTCGCCGCCGGGGTCGTGGTTTCCAGTACCTGGTGGATTGGGAGGGTTATGGTCCTGAGGAACGTTCCTGGGTGCCCAGGAGCTTCATTGTGGATCCTGCTCTGGTCCGTGAGTTTCATAGGTTACATCCTGATAAACCCTGTCGGTCGCCAGGTGGCGTCCGTAGAGGGGGGTACTGTTAGGCCTACTGCTGCTAGGTAGCTCTCTCTCTGCTCTCCCCTCCCTCTGTCTGTCCTTGATTGCAGGAGTGAAGTCTGGTGTGCGGGAGTCAGGGTTCCAGCTGCAGCTCATTCACCATAATCACCTCAGCCTTTAAGACCCGGTCAAACTTTCCACTCATCGTCAGATCATAGTCAAGACGACCATATTATGGGAACCTGACTTCTGCCTCCGCTTCACTCCTGCCACCACCATCCTGCTCCCCACTACCGGACCTCCCTTTTGGACTCACCACGGACACTAGGACATTACGGTACCACACCTGCCCTGACCTGGATCTGTTACCCTCCCTGTAACCTGGACTTGCTCTTCCCCTATTATTGGAAACCTGGACTTTTTGAACATTGTAAATAAACCTGTTAAACCTTCTCTGGCTTGGTGTACTTGTCTGCATTTGGGTTCTAATCCAGTTAAATCATGACAATATGGAGATTAGTCCATCCTAATGATAGAGAATGTACTTTGTTCTCCCACTGTCATAAGACACACTCCAGAATAGATTTCTTCTTGATATCTAATTTCATGGTTAATAATGTGATTGATTGCAAGATTGGACCCATTGCCCTCACATATCATGCTATAGAGTTACATGTTGATATAAAATCCGAAAATGTGAGGACGATTTAGACTCAACACCATGCTATTACGAGATGTGATATTTAGCCAATCACTAAGCAGATGATCTTAGATCCTTTTTTGAGATCAACAAAGCATATAGACGGAAAATACTAAAGCAGCAAAAAGATTAGAAACCGAGATAGGTGTCTTGGAAAGGGATTTGGCAAGACATTTCACAGATAGCACATTTCAAACTGCCTGCAAATTGAAATTTCAGTTGCACAAAATGTATAACAAAAAGGCAGAATATGCTCTGTTTAGACTTTAGAACCAGTTTTATGAGGGAGGTGAGAAGACCGGCAGGCTACTAGCAAGACAACTAAAAATGCAGAACACTTCTAACGTAATCCCAGCAATTAAGAAGGGCAATAAGATGGTGACCTCATCCAAAGAGATAAACAGTGCGTTTCAACGTTTTTATGAAGATTTATATACATCCTCCTGTTTTCAGCGAGCCCCATAGATATGGATACTTTTTTACATTTTACTCATTTAGCAGACGCTCTTATCCAGAGCGACTTACAGTTAGTGAGTGCATACATTTTGTCTGGTATAGAATGACCTAGATTATCAGATAGCCAGGTAGAGGACCTGGACTGTACTATAACAGAAGAGGAGGTTAGAGCCACCATTTTATCTATGAAAGCAGGGAAATCACCTGGTCTGGATGGCCTTCTTGTAGAATGTTATAAAAAGTATATTGACATTCTTGTACCTGTACCAGGAGGTATTTAAAAATGGCTCCCATCCGGCCACCTTTAATGAGGCTTTGATATCGCTGATTCCTAATAAGGATAGAGATACTACAGAACCTGGGAATTGTAGAGCTATCAGCCTCCTTAATGTGGATTGTATGATTCTTACTAAGACCCTTGCGATACGCTTAGAGAAGGCACTACCTAATATTATACATAGTGACCAAGTAGGATTAATTAAGAACAGGACCTCAACTGATAATATGAGGAGGTTCTTACATCTCATGCGGTTAAACCGCTCAAATATAGGTCCTCCCACTGCTGTCGCCTTAGATGCTGAGAAGGCATTTGAAAGGGTAGAATGGGCTTTTCTCTTAAGAACCCTAGAAGAATGTGGTTTTGGACCTGACTTTTGTAAATGGATAGGGGTCCTCTATTCCAATCCTAAAGCAACAGTACTTACGAATGGAATTATGTCTCCTTTTTTTAGTCTTTCTAGCTAATTTTCCCCCAACATCGGACACCCCCTAACTTCGGACACTCTAGCGGTTGGAGGACTAAATTACCTCGAGTTCAACATTTAAATGGACTGGAAAATAACGGTAAGTTTTGCGACTAAAGACACCCTTCTAGCTAGCTGACCACTGATTGTCATTGCAATTTTTGTAAGTTAAGTTAGGTTTTGAGAGTTTTCAAAAAAAAGTTATATACATACACATTTTGTGGGACACGCTGTATATTGTAAAATTTGACTGCGCGACAGACCACACCTCATTTAATATCCAACTTTTTACCTTTGAAATATAGCTAACGGACTTTCTAATGTTGCTAGCTTAGTTGCTAAATGTTGATAGATCTGCTAAGTAAGCAAAAAGGAAAGAAATTGTAAGATAATACATATCACGAAAACAGCTGAATGTTGTCAAGCTTGATCTTTTCAGAATTGGAGTCCTTTGACGGGGGCGTTTTGCACAATCTGCAAAAATAAATGTTTAACTTTGAACCATTAACTTTTTGACACCTATCACTGTTGGCTATGTTTAATCTTGCAACAGCTACATATAGGCAGTATTTAGTCTAATGTTACAATGTATGCATCAATATTAAACTAATTGGGACACTAATTTTCATTACAGATAACGTCAAACAAAAAATGTGGGTACACTTTCAGTTATTGTGAAAACTTTTATCACTTTTCAATGCCTTAGCTTTGAAATGTAAATGTTTATACATATTCAGATTGAGTTATCTTTCTAAAATGTATATAGTATGCCAAGTTATTTAGCTACATGTATTTACCACCACAGCATGGAGAAAGTCAAGAGGAAGCGGTGGAGTGAGGTGGACATGTTCCATGCCATGGAGGACTGCGGGGCAGGGATGGCTATCCGCTGCCAAGGTTAGGCATCTTTTGTTTTTAGGAGATTACCACGTGTATGTGAATTTTATCTGCTAGTAACAGTTTTATTTTCTTATCTACCAAGGTGTATGGTGTACCTCGGCAGACCCTGGCGGACAGGCTGAGCGGCCGGGTGACCCATTGTTGTCGCAGTGGACCACCCACATTGCTTGAAAATTCTCTGGTGCAGTACTGTATCTACTGCGCCAGCCATGGGTTCCCCTTTCCCAGACAGAGGCTGATGAAATACGCCAACAAAATACGCAGGTATTTGGTGTTCTATGTGTTTATGTATGTAGAATGCTGGACTGACTGTTCTCAATGTGTGTGATGTAAATGTGGATGTGTAAGGTGATGCCAAAACAAACATTTTCATCCTGGATGGACAATTACATATTCTCTTCTATTGTAGGTTTTGGCACCCAGGGGAAACAATCCCACCACTGGGGAAGAGGTGGTGGGAAATGTTCAGGAGGAGGCACAAGAACCTGAGCATGAGGAGGCCGGACACCCTGGAAAGGAGGAGAGCTGAGTGTGCCACACGTCCGATGATGGACACCTTCTTCACTTCTTATGAGAAGCACTTGGAGGAGAGTGGGTTGAGGGAGAAACCCAGACAAATCTATAACTGCGATGAGTCTGGGGGCCAAGGAGCACATCACAGTGCTGGCCTGCTTCAACGCAGCTGGGAGGATGTCCCCCCATTTATCATCTACCCCAAGTGTTTCCCCGGTGGCCACTACACACTGGGAGGCCCCCCCCAAGCCTTGTATGGACGGTCAAACAGTGGCTACATTGACGGGGACCTGTTCAGGAAGTGGTTTCAGCACTTCATTAAGCATGCAGTGAAGGAACGCCCTCTCCCTCTCCTCTTCGATGGGCACAAGAGCCACATGGACACAGAGGTGCTCGCGGCGGCACTAAGGGAAGGGGTTATACTTCTATTTCTTCCACCACACTGCACCCGTGTCCTGCAGCCGCTGGACGAGGCATACTTTAGCCCTTTAAAGAATTTGCCAGACTATTCCGCTACCCGTAACAGCGCTGCAAGGACATGCGCTATGTGGTGGAAGGGTTTAAGAAGTGTGGCCTCTTCCCTTCTGACCCTTCAGCCATTGAAGGGTCCCGTTTAATGCCGTCTCGGTCCCTTCCGGGTCCCTTCCGGGTCCCCCCGCACCGCCTCTCCTGGAACCAGCAGCATTGTGCCGTCCATCAGCACCTCCTCCCCAGTGACCACAGGAGGACCCTCAGCCCCTGCTCCAGTCCAAGCCCCTGCTCCAGTCCCAGCCCTAGCTCTAGAAGAGCACCCCCTAATAGAGGGGGGGCTGATAGCAAAGGACCTGGGGCACATCCTTACTGTCCTTAAGTATCGGCTAGATCGATACAGAAGACTCCCTGTGGTCGCCACATGCCTCACCGGGGAGGAATACACGCGCCAGTGGCAGGAGAGGGGTGAGAAGGAGAGGGCCGAGGCAGAGGAGAAAGAGCGTCGGGCAGCCCTCAGAACACAGAGGGCACAGGAGAGGGCTGCCTGGATGAGACCATTGACGCCATCGCCTCTGCTGGACCCCCTGCTGGAACCACTCCTGACAGCTGCATCACCACTGCCAGTGCCTCCCAGTGTGCAACACCTGTAGGAGCCGCCGGAGTCCCCAGCTGCAGAAGAAGGCTACGTGCCTACTCTCCCGACCACACCATCGTCAGCCCCTCAACCCCACCATTACAAACACCAGCTCCTCCAAGCCATCGTCGGCGGTTTTGTCCACCACCACCACGATGCACACCACCCCCCCTGTCTGTCACCACCAACACGGCCTCCTCTGGACCAACTGCCTCCTCCGACTCCCATAGTCACACCACCATAGCAGCCTCGTCTGGTGTCCCTGCCCCTTGCAATTTGAATACAGCCACCTCCACAGGTAAACACATGTTAAATTACAAATAAATGACTGTTATCTGTTTTATAAAACAGCAATGTAATTTTTTAAAATAATCTCTCTTTACATATCTACAGTCCATAGCACCAGCCCTCAAGTCATCTCCACCTCCTTCAAAACCTCTGCAGCTTCCTCCAGAGGTATTTATGTAAAAAAAGTTGAAAAGGGTTTTGATGAAACATGCTCAGTCTAACACTACTTTTTCTCAAACTGCAGCACAGCAAAGGAAGAGAAAAGCTCCACCGGTCACGTCTGTCACGCCACCGATGGCACCACTCTCAGGTACTTCATAATCTGTTTTTCTCTCCCTCAGTTGTATCAATTACTATTGTTGTTGAAGAATTTCTACATTTTGCAAAACCATATTAATCCATTTGTATTATTATTTAATTTTTTATAAAAGAAGACACCACCTGCTGTGCTCGCTGCGGGGAGCATGATTCGCCTGCAAGCTCCCCTCAGGAGTGTAGATCCGAGGTGCCATGGGTGCTGTGACAGGCAAGTCATTATTTTTTACCGGAAGGCTAGCCAACTAGTCAACTATTTAGTAAACACTTCGGGTACGTGGTTGGTGTCTCTTTTTTGAACAAAATTAAACGGATATATCTTGTAATTGAACAAAATAGTAAGGTGGCCAATAACTGGGGGCCGTATGCCGATAATACGGGACGTATTTGTTTTGCTAAACCGCTTATCAAAAAGCTGATAATAGTAGTATTTCCAATGAAATGTCAAACTTTCTAATTGCTAACCCGTTAGCTAACATTTTTACGATACCAATAATCACATAACATTGATGGCTTGATCACAAGATAACACTGTTGAAGGTAATATATTTCTTAAACACTGTTGAACATGCCGATAATACGGGGTTCCACGCTAGAGGCACAAGACAGGGTTGCTCGCTCTCCCCTCTCCTGTTTACCATAGTTTTAGAGCCTCTTGCGACAATGATAAGAACAGATCCAGAAATTAGGGGTGTACATGGAGGAGGAAAAGAACACAAGCTGCTTATGTATGCAGTGTAATGAATACTCGGACAGAGTGGTAAGATCCAATCGCAGAATAGCGATGCTTTATTAGAGTACAGACAAGGGAATAGCTTAATCGTGGTCGGGCGGGCTGTGGTCAAAACCGGGCCAGGCATAGACAGGCAGAGGTACCAATGGAGCGGGCTTAGTCGTAGTCGAGGGCACAGGCACAGGATCAGAGGACGGTAATCACTGGGGTAGACAAGCAGAGGATTAAGCAATTCGGGGAGTCAAACAACAAGGCACAGGTCGGATACACGGGTAATCAAAAACAACAAACTCTCTCTCTCTCTCGGAACAAAACGCTTAGCAAGTCACAAAGGAACAATACCTCGCGCCGACTGAGCTTCTGAGCACACCTTAAATCCTACACTAATTACTGACAGGTATGCTCAGAACTCAGGTGAACCAGATCGAGTCTGATGACTCCCCCTCTCTGTAGATCGGGGAAGTGTCAGACTGTCTAGACCCTGCCAACCCCCGATCCCTTACAGTATCCCCCTCCCCAGGGCCGGCTCCTGACGGCCTTCTACCTCTACCGGGTGGTCTTCCTCTGGGTCGGGGTCCTGGATGATCTGGGTGCTCAGCGTGGAAAGTGGCCTTGAGAGCGGGATCCAGTATGTCCTTAGCCGGAACCCAGGACCGTTCCTCAGGTCCATATCCCTCCCAGTCCACGAGATATTCGATGCCCCCTCGTCTCCGTCTTGACTCCAGTATCTCGTGGACTGTATAGGTGGTGTCCTGTTCATCCTCCAAAGGTGGTGTAGTAGGTTGTTGAGCGATTGGTGGATACATCGGGCTATAATGGACAGGTTTCAACAGGGAGACGTGGAACGTAGGGTTTATCCTATAGTGTCGAGGGAGTAACAGACGGTAGGTGACAGGGTTAATACGTCTCTGAACTTTGAAAGGACCAATGTACCTGGGTTGGAGCTTCTTGCAGCTCCGTCGGAACCGCAGGTCTCGGGTAGACAGCCACACTCGTTGCCCGGGTTGATAAGTGGGAGTAGGTCTCCGGCGTCGGTCGGCGTAGGTCTTTTGCTGTTGTGAGGCTTGACTGAGATGTTGATGGGCCGTCTCCCAGACCTGCGCACTCCGACGGAACCATTCGTCCACCGCCGGTACCATCCCTGATGCGGTATCCCACGGGAACAGGGGGGGTTGATACCCTAGAACACACTGGAAGGGCGTTAAGCGTAGGGAGGTGTGAATGAGTGAGTTCTGAGCATACTCTACCCAAGGAAGGAATCGACTCCACTCTTGCGGCTGCCGCGAACATTGTTGCCATAGATATTTCCCAATTTCCTGGTTGAGCCGTTCTGTCTGCCCATTGGCCTGGGGATGATATGCGGAGGTTAGGCTAACCGAGATGCCCAAGCGTTCGCAGAAGGCCTTCCATACCCGGGATACAAACTGGGGTCCCCGGTCGGAAACAATATCCTCCGGGACACCAAACTGCCGGAACACCTGGGTAAACATAGTCTCAGCCATCTGAGTGGCGTTAGGCAAACGGGTCATGGGTACTAACCGGCACATCTTGGAGAAACGATCGATGACCACGAGAATTACAGTATGGCCCTCTGATTCTGGTAGGTCGGTAACAAAGTCCATAGCAATGTGCGACCATGGTCGTTGAGGAGTTGGCAATGGCATCAGCTTACCCTCCGGTAGTGCACGAGGTACCTTGGACTGAGCACATACTGGACAGGATAAGACATAGTCTCTGACGTCATCTGTGAGGGAATCCCACCAGTATTCACGGCTGATGAGTCGTGTAGTTCGAGTGATTCCGGGATGACTAGATCCCAGCGACGTGTGGCACCATTCCATCAGTTGAGGTCGAAGAGGAGCTGGCACAAACACCTTAGACCCCGGGGTTTCTGGAGGGGCTGGTTCCGCTTGTAAGCTCTCCTGAATCGTGTCATCAATAGCCCACCTCACCGGACCAGCACGGTAACTCATGGGGAGAATAGGTTCTGGCTCCACGGGTCTTTCCGTGCGCTCGAACCGTCGGGAAAGCGCGTCCGCCTTACCATTCTTGGACCCGGGGATATAAGAGACAGTGAATCGGAAACGGTTGAAGAATAAAGACCACCTTGCCTGTCGGGAGTTCAGTCGTTTGGCACTGTGAAGATACTCCAGGTTGCGGTGGTCCGTGAGCACTTGGAACGGATGCTCTGCTCCATCCAACCAATGTCTCCACTCCTCCAGTGCCAACTTCACCGCCAGTAATTCCCGATTACCCACGTCATAGTTCTGCTCGGCAGAATTCAGTTTCCTTGAAAAGAAAGCACAGGGTCGTGATTTAGGCGGCTCACCTTGGCGTTGGGATAACACGGCTCCAACTCCAACCTCCGAAGCGTCCACTTCCACGATAAACGGTAAGGTAGGGTCCGGCTGACATAGAATAGGAGCGGTGGTAAAGCGTTGTTTCAACGTCTCAAACGCACGCACTGCCCCCTCCGTCCAGTTCAGACCGCGACCCTTGTAGCTGGTCATCGCCGACAGGGGCGCTGCGGTTGTGCTGAAATTACGCACGAACCGTCTATAGTAATTAGCAAACCCTAAGAACCTCTGGAGCTCCTTCACCGTCTGGGGTTGAGGCCAGTCTTGTACCGCTTGCACCTTGGATTCGTCCAGTTTAACCCCGTCGGGAGTGAGTATGGCCCCAAGGAAGGAAATCGTAGTGACATGGAATTCACTCTTTTCTGCCTTCACGAACAGAGAATGTTGTAGGAGCCGATCCAGAACCTGTCGTACATGGGACACATGTTCACTCAGAGAGTTAGAATATATTAGGATGTCATCAATGTACACTATAACAAATCGATCAATCATGTCCCTGAAAATGTCATTCATGAACGCCTGGAATACTGAGGGCGCGTTGGTAAGTCCATAGGGCATGACACAATATTCGTAGTGTCCTCGATGAGTGATGAAGGCGGTCTTCCATTCATCCCCCTCTCTAATACGTACCAGATTGTACGCACTCCTGAGGTCCAGTTTACTGTACATGGAGGCCTGTCCCACCTGTTCAAGGGCTGCTGGAATCAAAGGAAGAGGGTAACGATTTTTGATGGTAATATCGTTCAACCCTCGAATAGTCTATACAAGGACGCAGTCCGCCATCCTTTTTCTTCACAAAGAAAAAACTGGATGCGGCGGGAGACGTCGACGGGCGAATGGCCCCTTGCTGTAGCGCCTCATCAATATACTGGCTCATCGCTTCTCGTTCCGGCTGTGACAACGGGTAGATTCTTCCACGAGGAGGTGTATCTCCGGATAGCAGATCAATCCCGCAGTCCCAGGCCCGATGAGGTGGTAACACGGTAGCCCTCTCCTTGGAGAACACCTGCGCGTAATCCTGGTATTCTGTAGGGACCACAGTAGACACCGCACCCTGCGCATCCTCCACAGTAGACATTTTGCACGGTAAATTGAGGCACTCTGCCCTACATACCTCACTCCAAGCTGTGATATCGCCAGATTTCCAGGAGATGACCGGATCATGGAGGACGAGCCAGGGGTGGCCGAGAACTAGTGGCTCCCTTGGAGCGGAGATGACGGGAAACAAAATGTTCTCCTGGTGTATGGAGCCCACTTGTAACTTGATTACTTCTGTACGGTGCGTAATGAACCCAGTGCCCATGGGCTCACCGTCTAGTGCGTTGACTCGCAGGGGAGGTAGAATTGGGATAAGTTGAATTCCCAACTCCTCAGCAAGACCCATATCCAGAAAGCTGGCAGCCGCTCCGGAATCAATAAGTCCTTCCAACCTGCGCACTTTCTCTCCGACAGATAAGGTAACTGGCACATACATTTGTTTCGATGTAATGTTCAAAACTTGATTCTCACTCACCGGTTTGGCAGTTCCGAGGCGATATCCTGGTGTACGGTTAGGTCGTACCGGACATTGACGAACGAAATGACCCGACTGACCACAATACAGGCATAGTCCGTCTTGCCGACGTTGTTGTCTCTCCGAACCTTGTAGAGGTGACCGTCCCAGTTGCATAGGTTCCTCCTCAGATTCTCTCCTCCGCTCTGTCGATTGCATAGGACCAGTGATCGAGGGCTCCCGGACTGTGGATGCCTTGTGTTGCACTATAAGATTATCAATAGAGATGGCTATTTTGATAAACTCATGTAGCGCAGTGATATCTCCTCGACAATCCAACTCAGTCTGTACGTCTTTGCGCAGCCCTCTTCGGAAAAACTGTGAGCAAAGCAGTCTCGCTCCATCCGCTACCGGCTGCTATAGTACGGAACTCTAAAGCGTAGTCGGCTACTGTGCGACGGCCCTGCTGAAGTTCGCATAGTTGGTCTCCCACACTACGCCCAGATACTGGGTGGTCGAACACCTCTTGAAACAGTCTCTTGAACTGAACTTCCGCATTCAACTCAGGGACCTCAGCTGCCCAAAGCGCAGTAGCCCAATCCAGTGCTCTTCCCGTTAGCAGAGAAATCATGAAATCCACCCTGCTACGGTCATCGAAAAAACATAGTACGATTATACGACATATACAGGGACGTCTGGGGTAGAAACCCCTGACATTTGCCAGGTTCCCCGTCGTACCTTGTAGGTAGAGAAATCGGAGGTGCATGACGAGGACTGACCGTGCTCGGGGTGGTGCCTTCAGCCGCACCAGCGTTGAGTAGCTGTAGGAGTTCATCCATCCGTTTCTCCTGTATCTCCCATCGCCTCTGTAATTCCGCTGGATCCATGGTATTGGCGAGGTATTCTGTAATGAATACTCGGACAGAGTGGTAAGATCCAATCGCAAAATAGCGATGCTTTATTAGAGTACAGACAAGGGAATAGCTTAATCGTGGTCGGGCGGGCTGTGGTCAAAACCGGGCCAGGCATAGACAGGCAGAGGTACCAATGGAGCGGGCTTAGTCGTAGTCGAGGGCACAGGCACAGGATCAGAGGATGGTAATCACTGGGGTAGACAAGCAGAGGATTAAGCAATTCGGGGAGTCAAACAACAAGGCACAGGTCGGATACACAGGTAATCAAAAACAACAAACTCTCTCTCTCTCTCTCTCTCTCTCTCTCTCTCTCTCTCTCTCTCTCTCTCTCTCTCTCTCTCTCTCTCTCTCTCTCTCTCTCTCTCTCTCTCTCTCTCTCTCTCTCTCTCTCTCTCTCTCTCTCGGAACAAAACGCTTAGCAAGTCACAAAGGAACAATACCTCGCGCCGACTGAGCTTCTGAGCACACCTTAAATCCTACACTAATTACTGACAGGTGTGCTCAGAACTCAGGTGAACCAGATCGAGTCTGATGACTCCCCCTCTCTGTAGATCGGGGAAGTGTCAGACTCTGTCTAGACCCTGCCAACCCCCGATCCCTTACATGCAGATGATATTCTACTGCTGGTCTCTGATCCTCTTCAGTCTGTACCACCATTACTTACTTGTATTGAATCATATTCTAGTAAATGTATTGGAATAAGTCGGAAGCAATGCCAATTAATTCCATATGTTACTCTGGTTCCTACCGGGATTAAATATTTGGGGATTAGGTTGAATTCATTTTGGAGGAAGTGATGGGACTACATTTTGAGCCACTACTAGTCAAGATTAAGACCAATTTAGAAAAATTGGAAAATATAAAACTTTCTTTATGGGGAAAGATCAACGTGATTGAAATGGTTGTGGTCCCACAATTTAATTATATCTCTGCAATGTTACCTATGAATATTCCAGACAGGTATTTTAAACAATATGACAAATTAACTCAATACTTTTTGTGGGATAGGAAAAAACCCAGGATTAATATGAAGAAGATGTGCTCACCAAGGGCTAAATTGGTGAAGCATTGGGGTAAAAGGGATGCTGGCTTGGATTGGATAACAATATAACGGGAACCAAGTTATCCTTTCACCCCTGTTGATGCTCTGTCACATAGTTTTACAGGGGAGAGGTCTGTTGAAACTCCAACCCAATTTTGTTACACTCAAAAGAGGTGTGGAGAACAGTACACAAGATATGTGGAATTTGACATCTAAAACAAGGATACTTATCATTGTGGCACAATCCTAGGCTACAGATAGGAAAGACGTCTGTGTACTGGAAACAGTGGCTAATTAAAGTAATTCATACTATAGGTAATCTGTACAATGAAGATGTTTTAATGTCATATTCAGATGTTGTACAAAAATATGATGTGGGAGACAAGGGACATTTCTGGACATATTTACAATTGAGAGAATGTTTGTTAACCGGCTATCAACTAAATCCAGGAAAGAACCCAATAGCTGAGTATTTGGAATTACCCAAACATGAAGCAGCCATTTTTACTCAATATTTAGTCACCTGCAGAGTAAAGACTGTAAAAACCTTAAGTGTGAAATTGAGGATGATACCTGGTTGAAGATCTTGTCCAGCTCAGGGAGGTACATAAGGGAAGCCAGGGGGAAACTTACTCAATATAAGATACTACATGGGTTTCATTGGACCCCAACAAGGCTTCAAAAGATGGGGCTGACCAACAATTCTCTGTGTTGGAAATGCCAAAAAAACACTGGGACATTCTCATACGCAATATGGGAATGTACATTAGTGCTACCTTTCTGGAAGGATGTTTTGAAATATCTGGAGGAATGGTTGGGGTTAACAATTCCAGTTTCACCGAGAATATGTCTCTTGGGTGATAGAACAGAGTTACCTAATGTAACAAATTAGGAATTTGCACTGATCACTGTTGGTATCGTTACAGCAGCTAGAGTAATCCTTAGAATTTGGAAGGGTAATGTCACTCCTACTCTGAAACAGTGGATATAATCAATGTTGGATGTATCATCTTATGAACAAATGCTTGCTAGTATCACTGGTAGAAACGACAATTCTAGAAGCTGGACGTGTTTTATTTGTCATGTTTCTAAGACTGGGAGGTGATTACTTATGCTTGTGAAACCATTTAATTCTGTATTGTAGCTTGTGAGATACTATTTGACTGTGTATGTGTGCTATGTTGGAAGATATATCTGGATGTCATGCTCAAATGTTTTTATTTTTTATTTGTTTGTGGAAAAAAATGAAAAAATAAATACAACTTGAATAACAAAAAAACAAAGGGTATGGTATACCCTCACTCAGTTTGAGCCCTGGATTTAACCAAACACACCAAGCCCTTCCCAGACACGGAGGTATTTAAGGAGTGCATGGTGACAGTATTGATTTGGCTATACCGACAAAATCTATGGATAGCATTATTGCGTCTGTCAAACAGGTAGGCCTACATTTTTATTTTTATTTTTATTTTTTACAGGAAGAAATAGAGTCTTGTTGTTGGTGAAGTCGAATTAAAATGAAGACAATTGTTGAAATGAATTACTTTCAGCACCATTTGCTGTCCACCCGCTCCGAAGCTGATGTCTGCCTTGCTTGTCTTTTTAGTTGACTTTCTCCCTCACTCTCTCTCCTCATTAATAAGTTAATGATTGTCTCATGACATTGTTTCCAGTCTATGGGCTACAGAAAAACCACATATGCTACTACTTTTTCTACTGTAGGCTACATCATTTATGTTAAATGCATTTGATGGAGTGTTGGTGGAGAGCCGCAGCGCTGCGTCTCTCCAACAGCACCCCGGAAAGGTGCGCTGGGCATGGACAAGATCAATATTTTGGCAAAGTGTGCACTGCTTATCATGGGGCGGCATCAGCGCTCACCGAAATAGCCCTCATGCCACTGAGTGAGAGAAGTTATCATTGTTTTTAAGGCAGAATAATGTGAGGTGGAGGCTGCTGAGGGGAGGACGGCTCATAATAATGGCTGGAACGGAGCAAATGGAATGGCATCCAACCATGTGTTTGATGTATTTGATACCATTCCACCTATTCCGCTCCATCCATTACCACAAGCCAGTCCTCCCCATTTAAGGTGCCACCAACCTCCTGTGGTGAGGTGTTATGTGCTGTTGGAGGTGGGTCTTGGTCAGTTTAGCTCGGAAAATGCCACCCTCGTCAAACTGC
Organism: Coregonus clupeaformis; assembly: GCF_020615455.1. Classification (NCBI taxonomy): domain Eukaryota; kingdom Metazoa; phylum Chordata; class Actinopteri; order Salmoniformes; family Salmonidae; genus Coregonus; species Coregonus clupeaformis. Next base: position 2,008,718 of record NC_059231.1, read on the forward strand.
CACTCTAGGCGGCTTCCATATCCTGCCTAATGGGCAGGCCAGCCGTGGGGTCTAATCATATCATTATATTTAGAATCCCTATTAATTCAATAGCATCTCTGCGGGCCTAGTCATAAAGATTTGTCATTTAACTTTTAAAATGTATTACCTTTTATTGTGGCATAAACACAACCAGTCATGATGTTTTCATCTAACTGTCGAACAATCACTTGAAAGGGCTCCTTTACTAGGTTCTCGAGCAAGTTCATTCACCTAACAACATACTGTATTTCCAGCCTCCAAACAGTGGTGAATGGAAAGAGACATATGTTACACAAAACACCAAAAAGAGTAATGACATTTGCCGATTGTCATTATGCCAGAATTAATGGCTTCACTGGTGTCCGTGTGCCTCGGCCACTCATCTCTGCCTTGACAAAATGTCAGTGTTCTCTCGAACCACGTCATATTTTGGAGTGTAGGCCTATCACCTGTTTTCAAGTCCATTCGTAGATTGTTAATGCCTCTGACCTATGGTAATGATAAATAATGGCCTAATAGCCTACAGTTTTCTTGACATTTTGTTTTCATTATTGTGATAGGCTCATGTTTTACCAATATGGCATAGCCCTACTATTTATTTTGCCGGGACACCGTACCGCATTACTTTCACCGCTGCTTAGTTGTCAAACAAATGTATTTGGCATCAATCAAATGGGTGGGCAGGCAAGTTCTCATTCAGTTGTCGAAACGTGGCTTAACCTGTTGTGACGTTTTGATAACCATGTAAATCTCTCTCGGACCTTGATGGCCACCTGGTGGATCATTTTGTTGGGCTAGAGACTTGATGGCCACCTGGTGGACCATGTTGTTGGGCTAGAGACCTTGATGGCCACCTGGTGGATCATGTTGTTGGGCTAGAGACCTTGACGGCCACCTGGTGGACCATGTTGTTGGGCTAGAGACCTTGATGGCCACCTGGTGGACCATGTTGTTGGGCTAGAGACCTTGATGGCCACCTGGTGGACCATGTTGTTGGGCTAGAGACTTTGATTGCCACCTGGTGGACCATGTTGTTGGGCTAGAGACCTTGATGGCCACCTGGTGGACCATGTTGTTGGGCAGATCCTAGCAGGATAGCAAGAGCAAAAACTTGAAATCAAACATTTTGCTTTATTTTTAACTTGATAAAAATGAGTGGTTAGTTTCTCTGACAGACATTCATTGCTAGCACAAGATGTGATTATGGCTTCAGGAGTATTAAGTGGTTGACCATCCATTGAGAGTAGTGTGTGACGTCCCTCTCACCTGGTCCAGGTTGGACAGACTGTTGGGGTCCTGGCTCCAGGCTTGGTACTGGCCACGCTGCCTGTCTCATTCTGCTATCTTCCTGAACTTCTTCAGATCCACCATAAACAGAGCACTGGACAGAAACAGAGAGAGAGGGGAGACTGTCATGAAATAGTCCAAATGTTCTGAAATTGTTAACCCACCTAGAGGGAAATACCGCTATCATAAAACAAAGATACATTTCCCAGTCATCCATATTTACAATTGTATGTCCTGTAGCATGTTAACATGTACTTAATGTGCCACAACTCCCATCACAGATGTTGTCAGTTTGACTCATACAGGAGAATGTACGGGCATTTCAGCAAGCTCAGTGGCTTGGTTAATTTCACACCGTGTCCACCCTGCCTGGCTGTGGTTGGCCCCATGCAGCTGTGCAGCCTGCTGGAATCCAATAAAAATGTTCCCGATTTGCTGGAGGCCTTTATTCCAGCTAGCTAGCTTCCCAGGCAGTGGTCCTCTGTAGCTCAATTGGTAGAGCATGGCGCTTGTAACGCCAGGGTAGTGGGTTCGATCCCTGGGACCACCCATACGTAAAAATGTATGCACACATGACTGTAAGTTGCTTTGGATAAAAGCGTCTGCTAAATGGCATATTATTATTATTGCTTTGGCCCTGACCTTGTGGGTAGAGCGTCTAGCTGGGGAGCTTCATCTGTTCAGCAGGGCTGGCTAAATGGCTGGTCAGTGCCAGCTGATTAAGCCACTTTAAACAGGCCAGCAGCACTGCCACACTCTCTACAAGGAACCAGTGCCCAACCAGTGCCGATTCCGACCCGAGTTAAACATTCGTAATATTTCCCTTTCTATGCACTTTTCTCTCTATGCGTATTCCGACCTTGAACTTAAGCGCTATTCATTTGGGGTGGAGATTTAATAAATGAAGGTGTGGCGGAGGAGACTTTGATGTCTACAGATACGCCGTATTCTGACCTTGACTTCGTTCCCTCATAATTCCACCACCTTTAAGCGAGAGAAAACCATGAATAAGGTCTAGCGTACCTGCCGGATCCAAGTGGAAAAAGCATTTACTTTATATTTTCAGAAGAAAATAGCACCATTCTCCATGCACTGTAATTTATAAATGGATAAGAGCTATTGATAAGATGTACTGTTGGTAAATGAGTAATTTGTTTGGATAAGGGAGTTGTAAATATAAATTACACTTGTTTCAGAACTATTTTACCTTATAATCGCTGGAGACAAATGTGAAACCAGTTATGTGGCAGCAAACTGAAGCATATCAACATATCAACTTTCCTACAGTAAAGTTTATGAGATGCTGTGTCATTATACATAATTTAAAATGTACAGCCTTTTAACTTGCAGGGATGGGTAATTTGGAATGTCTTAATTAAAGACTACCCCTGACTTTCCTATTTCTATCATGTTAAATATTAGCCACTATCAGTATCGACAATCAGTAGGCCTAATAACCACACACATTCAACTGCCCATTTACTGTTAGTTCCCTTCAGTTGGTATAGTCTACATTATCATTCCATTTCATTACATTGTTTGGTTTATCTTCATTTGCTTCCTGTGTAAACGCCGTCACGCCGTGTGGTTGTTGCTGAGGAACATTAGTAACAGTTGATAATATAACAAAAAGACATGTCGGCTAACTAAACCGTTATGGAGCGGAGCGCAGAACAAGCCGTAACAGTTTGAACCCGACGCATGACCCAATACTTGGCCGTGTCATCACACAGTTCCATGGTCAGTGCAGGCAATACATGAGGGTATACAGTGCCTTCAGAAAGTATTCATACCCTTCGACTTATTCCACATTTTGTTGTGTTACAGCCTGAATAAAAAATGGATTCGATGTAGCTTAGTAGGTGTTCATGTATATGGACTCATCCCTATAGGAGGAGGAACAGATAAAAAGAGGACAATCACCTGCCCTTTCCCACCTGGACAAGAGGAACACCTACATGAGAATGCTATTCATTGACTACAGCTCAGCATTCAACACCATAGTGCCCTCTAAGCTCATCACTAAGCTAAGGATCCTGGGACTAAACACCTCCCTCTGCAACTGGATCCTGGACTTCCTGACGGGCCGCCCCCAGGTGGTAAGGGTAGGTAACAACACATCTGCCACGCTGATCCTCAACACGGGGGCCCCTCAGGGGTGCGTGCTCAGTCCCCTCCTGTACTCCCTGTTTACCCATGACTGCATGGCCAGGCACGACTCCAACACCATCATTAAGTTTGCCGACGACACAACAGTGGTAGGCCTGATCACCGACAACGATGAGACAGCCTATAGGGAGGAGGTCAGAGATCTGGCTGTGTGTGCCAGGACAACAACCTCTCCCTCAACGTGACCAAGACAAAGGAGATGATTGTGGACTACAGGAAAAAAAAGAGGACTGAGCACGCCCCCATTCTCATCGACGGGGCTGTAGTGGAACAGGTTGAGAGCTTCAAGTTCCTTGGTGTCCACATCACCAACGAACTATCATGGTCCAAACACACCAAGACAGTCGTGAAGAGGGCACGACAAAGCCTATTCCCCCTCAGGAGACTAAAAAGATTTGGCATGGGTCCTCAGATCCTCAAAAAATTCTACAGCTGCACCATCGAGAGCATCCTGACTGGTTGCATCACCGCCTGGTATGGCAACTGCTTGGCCTCCGACCGCAAGGCACTACAGAGGGTAGTGTGTACGGCCCAGTACATCACTGGGGCAAAGCTTCCTGCCATCCAGGACCTCTATACCAGGCGGTGTCAGAGGAAGGCCCTCAAAATTGTCAAAGACTCCAGCCACCCTAGTCATAGACTGTTCTCTCTGCTACCGCACGGCAAGCGGTACCGGAGTGCCAAGTCTAGGTCCAAAAGACTTCTCAACAGCTTCTACCCCCAAGCCATAAGACTCCTGAACAGCTAATCATGGCTACCCGGACTATTTGCACTGCCCCCCCACCCCATCCTTTGTACGCTGCTGCTACTCTGTTAAGTATTTATGCATAGTCACTTTAACTCTACCCACATATTACCTCAACTACCTCAACTAGCCGGTGCCCCCGCACATTGACTCTGCAACGGTACCCCACTGTATATATAGCCTCCCTACTGTCACTTTATTTTACTTCTGCTCTTTTTTTCTCAACACTTTTTTTGTTGTTGTTTTATTCTTACTTTTTTTGTTTAAAATAAATGCACTGTTGGTTAAGGGCTGTAAGTAAGCATTTCACTGTAATGTCTGCACCTGTTGTATTCGGCGCATGTGACCAATAAAATTTGATTTGATTTGATTTGATTTGAAGGCATCCCACAGTTCCTTTCATCCTTCAGCGAGGAGAAAGTTATCATGACAAGGCATGAAGGCAAAAAGTTTGCGTGGAGTCAAGCCGTGAGCCGGTTACCTTGAAGGAGGGAGAGAGGTTATTCTTGAGGAACCAAAGCTTGACAGGGGTTTTGTTGTGCTGGAGGACGGGTAGCAGCATTATTCTGGAACAGGAAGAGAGCGAATAAGAGGGAGAGTGAGAGTGAGCGAGAGGGAAGGAGTAAGTCTCAGAGGATGAGAGCTAATAACAGCTAAGAGGCGCTTGGGGGCTCCCGAACCAGGAGAGAGAGAGAGAGAGAGAGAGAGAGAGAGAGAGAGAGAGAGAGAGAGAGAGAGAGAGAGAGAGAGAGAGAGAGAGAGAGAGAGAGAGAGAGAGAGAGAGAGAGAGAGAGAGAGAGACTATGGAACACTAAGCTTTTAGTATCTCATCCTGGAATATACAACGTCTGAGGTCATCTGCCCTTTGGCCAAAAGAGCAGGAACCTAGACTTCATCAAAGAAATTGGAAATACAGACATTGTCATCCTACAAGAAACATGGTATAGAGGAGACGGACCCACTGGTTGCCCTCTAGGTTACATAGAGCTGGTAGTCCCATCCACCAAACTACCAGGTGGGAAACACGGAAGAGTCTCAGGGAGTATGCTAATTTGGTATAGAGCAGACCTAACCCACTCTATTAAATTAGTCAAAACAGGAACATTTTACATCTGGCTAGAAATTAGTAAGGGAATGATCTCAACAGAGAAAAATGGCCTTGTGTGTTACCTATATCCCCCCAATAGAATCACCACACTTTAACCATGACAGCTTCTCCATCCTAGAGGGGGAGATCAACCATTTCCAGGCCCAGGAACATGTACTAGTCTGTGACGACCTAAATGCCAGAACTGGACAAGAACCTGAAACTCTTAGCACACAGGTCACAACTCCTGCAGCTCTGTCGCACGCTGGGTCTGTACATAGTCAATGGTAGGCTTCGAGGGGACTCTTACGGTAGGTACACCTACAGCACATCCCTTGGACATTAGTACTGTAGATTTCTTTATTACTTTCACAGTCAGCCCACTGACACCCCTGTCATATCACAGCAAAATCACAGTCTACTTGAACAGAGCAATACCGAATAACATTTGACCCAAGTTAAACAATTTAAAGGCAATGCTACCAAATACTAATTGAGTGTATGTAAACTTCTGACCCACTGGGAATGTGATGAAAGAAATAAAAAGCTGAAAGAAATAATTCTCTCTACTATTATTCTGACATTTCACATTCTTAAAATAAAGTGGTGATCCTAACTGACCTAAAACAGGGGATTTTTACTAGGATTAAATGTCAGGAATTGTGAAAAACTGAGTTTAAATGTATTTGGCTTAAGTGTATGTAAACTTCCGACTTCAACTGTATACAGTGAAAAAAGTATTTGATCCCCTGCTGATTTTGTACGTTTGTCCACTGACAAAGAAATGATGAGTCTATAATTTTAATGATAGGTTTATTTGAACAGTGAGAGACAGAATAACAACAAAAAAATCCAGAAAAATGCATGTCAAAAATGTTATAAATTGATTTGCATTTTAATGAGAGAAATAAGTATTTGACCCCCTCTCAATCAGAAAGATTTCTGTCTCCCAGGTGTCTTTTATACAGGTAACGAGCTGAGATTAGGAGCACACTCTTAAAGGGAGTGCTCCTAATCTCAGTTTGTTACCTGTATAAAAGACACCTGTCCACAGAAGCAATCAATTAATCAGATTCCAAACTCTCCACCATGGCCAAGACCAAAGAGCTCTCCAAGGATGTCAGGGACAAGATTGTAGACCTTCACAAGGCTGGAATGGGCTACAAGACCATCGCCAAGCAGCTTGGTGAGAAGGTGACAACCGTTGGTGCGATTATTCGCAAATGGAAGAAACACAAAATAACTGTCAATCTCCCTCGGCCTGGGGCTCCATGCAAGATCTCACCTCGTGGAGTTGCAATGATCATGAGAACGGTGAGGAATCAGCCCAGAACTACACGGGAGGATCTTGTCAATTATCTCAAGGCAGCTGGGACCATAGTCACCAAGAAAACAATTGGTAACACACTACACCGTGAAGGGCTGAAATACTGCAGCGCCCGCAAGGTCCCCCTGCTCAAGAAAGCACATAAACAGGCCGTTTGAAGTTTGCCAATTAACATCTGAATGATTCAGAGGAGAACTGGGTAAAAGTGTTGTGGTCAGATGAGACCAAAATCGAGCTCTTTGGCATCAACTCAACTCGCCGTGTTTGGAGGAGGAGGAATGCTGCCTATGACCCCAAGAACACCATACCCACCGTCAAACATGGAGGTGGAAACAATATGCTTTGGGGGTGTTTTTGCAAAATCAGCAGGGGATCAAATACTTTTTTCCCTCACTGTATATATATACAGTGGGGAAAAAAAGTATTTAGTCAGCCACCAATTGTGCAAGTTCTCCCACTTAAAAATATGAGAGAGGCCTGTAATTTTCATCATAGGTACACGTCAACTATGACAGACAAATTGAGAAAAACAAAATCCAGAAAATCACATTGTAGGATTTTTAATGAATTTATTTGCAAATTATGGTGGAAAATAAGTATTTGGTCAATAACAAAAGTTTCTCAATACTTTGTTATATACCCTTTGTTGGCAATGACACAGGTCAAACGTTTTCTGTAAGTCTTCACAAGGTTTTCACACACTGTTGCTGGTATTTTGGCCCATTCCTCCATGCAGATCTCCTCTAGAGCAGTGATGTTTTGGGGCTGTCGCTGGGCAACACAGACTTTCAACTCCCTCCAAAGATTTTCTATGGGGTTGAGATCTGGAGACTGGCTAGGCCACTCCAGGACCTTGAAATGCTTCTTACGAAGCCACTCCTTCGTTGCCCGGGCGGTGTATTTGGGATCATTGTCATGCTGAAAAACCCAGCTACGTTTCATCTTCAATGCCCTTGCTGATGGAAGGAGGTTTTCACTAAAAATCTCACGATACATGGCCCCATTCATTCTTTCCTTTACACGGATCAGTCGTCCTGGTCCCTTTGCAGAAAAAACAGCCCCAAAGCATGATGTTTCCACCCCCATGCTTCACAGTAGGTATGGTGTTCTTTGGATGCAACTCAGCATTCTTTGTCCTCCAAACACGACGAGTTGAGTTTTTACCAAAAAAGTTCAATTTTGGTTTCATCTGACCATATGACATTCTCCCAATCCTCTTCTGGATCATCCAAATGCACTCTAGCAAACTTCAGACGGGCCTGGACATGTACTGGCTTAAGCAGGGGGACACGTCTGGCACAGCAGGATTTGAGTCCCTGGCGGCGTAGTGTGTTACTGATGGTAGGCTTTGTTACTTTGGTCCCAGCTCTCTGCAGGTCATTCACTAGGTCCCCCGTGTGGTTCTGGGATTTTTGCTCACCGTTCTTGTGATCATTTTGACCCCACGGGGTGAGATCTGCGTGGAGCCCCAGATCGAGGGAGATTATCAGTGGTCTTGTATGTCTTCCATTTCCTAATAATTGCTCCCACAGTTGATTTCTTCAAACCAAGCTGCTTACCTATTGCAGATTCAGTCTTCCCAGCCTGGTGCAGGTCTACAATTTTGTTTCTGGTGTCCTTTGACAGCTCTTTGGTCTTGGCCATAGTGGAGTTTGGAGTGTTACTGTTTGAGGTTGTGGACAGGTGTCTTTCATACTGATAACAAGTTCAAACAGGTGCCATTAATACAGGTAACGAGTGGAGGACAGAGGAGCCTCTTAAAGAAGAAGTTACAGGTCTGTGAGAGCCAGAAATCTTGCTTGTTTGTAGGTGACCAAATACTTATTTTCCACCATAATTTGCAAATAAATTCATTAAAATCCTACAATGTGATTTTCTAGAAAAAGAAATCTCAATTTGTCTGTCATAGTTGACGTGTACCTATGATGAAAATTACAGGCCTCTCTCATCTTTTTAAGTGGGAGAACTTGCACAATTGGTGGCTGACTAAATACTTTTTTTCCCCACTGTATATATATATATATATATATATATATATATATATATATATATATATATATATATATACAGTGGGGAGAACAAGTATTTGATACACTGCCGATTTTGCAGGTTTTCCTACTTACAAAGCATGTAGAGGTCTGTAATTTCTATCATAGGTACACTTCAACACCGTATCTAAAACAAAAATCCAGAAAATCACATTGTATGATTTTTAAGTAATTAATTTGCATTGTATTGCATGACATAAGTATTTGATACATCAGAAAAGCAGAACTTAATATTTTTATGTACAGAAACCTTTGTTTGCAATTACAGAGATCATACGTTTCCTGTAGGTCTTGACTAGGTTTGCACACACTGCAGCAGGGATTTTGGCCCACTCCTCCATACAGACCTTCTCCAGATCCTTCAGGTTTCGGGGCTGTCGCTGGGCAATACGGACTTTCAGCTCCCTCCAAAGATTTTCTATTGGGTTCAGGTCTGGAGACTGGCTAGGCCACTCCAGGACCTTGAGATGCTTCTTACGGAGCCACTCCTTAGTTACCCTGGCTGTGTGTTTCGGGTCGTTGTCATGCTGGAAGACCCAGCCACGACCCATCTTCAATGCTTTTACTGAGGGAAGGAGGTTGTTGGCCAAGATCTCGCGATACATGGCCCCATCCATCCTCCCCCTCAATACGGTGCAGTCGTCCTGTCCCCTTTGCAGAAAAGCATCCCCAAAGAATGATGTTTCCACCTCCATGCTTCACGGTTGGGATGTTGTTCTTGGGGTTGTACTCATCCTTCTTCTTCCTCCAAACACGGCGAGTGGAGATTAGACCAAAAAGCTCAATTTTTGTCTCATCAGACCACATGACCTTCTCCCATTCCTCCTCTGGATCATCCAGATGGTTATTGGCAAACTTCAGATGGGCCTGGACATGCGCTGGCTTGAGCAGGGGGACCTTGCGTGCGCTGCAGGATTTTAATCCATGACGGCGTAGTGTGTTACTAATGGTTTTATTTGAGACTGTGGTCCCAGTTCTCTTCAGGTCATTGACCAGGTCCTGCCATGTAGTTCTGGGCTGATCCCTCACCTTCCTCATGATCATTGATGCCCCACGAGGTGAGATCTTGCATGGAGCCCCAGACCGAGGGTGATTGACCGTCATCTTGAACTTCTTCCATTTTCTAATAATTGCGCCAACAGTTGTTGCCTTCTCACCAAGCTGCTTGCCTATTGTCCTGTAGCCCATCCCAGCCTTGTGCAGGTCTACAATTGTATCCCTGATGTCCTTACACAGCTCTCTGGTCTTGGTCATTGTGGAGAGGGTGGAGTCTGTTTGATTGAGTGTGTGGACAGGTAACGAGTTCAAACAGGTGCAGTTATTTCAGGTAATGAGTGGAGAACAGGAGGGCTTCTTAAAGAAAAACTAACTCGTCTGTGAGAGCCGGAATTCTTACTGGTTGGTAGGTGATCAAATACTTATGTCATGCAATAAAATGCAAATTAATTACTTAAAAATCATACAATGTGATTTTCTGGATTTTTGTTTTAGATTCCGTCTCTCACAGTTGAAGTGTACCTATGATAAAAATTACAGACCTCTACATGCTTGGTAAGTAGGAAAACCTGCAAAATTGGCAGTGTATCAAATACTTGTTCTCCCCACTGTATATATATATATATATATATATGCATACATATACACATACATACACATAAATACATATACATACATATATATATATATATATATATATATATATATATATATATATATATATATATATATATATATATATATATATATACATATATATTTTTTAAAATATATTTCCCTTTATTACTTTCCAACCCCACCACCCCTTCCCTAATTGGAGTAAACTAGTGAACAACAATGCTTAGGCCTCTACTTCCAGCTTATACATACTATATCCATTTTATGGACACAGTCAATTTTACAATAATTCTGTTTTGTTTGTTTTTACTCCTGAACTTTCTCTCCGATCATTTTCATGATATCCATTCGGTTTGCTTCTATATGCCATATCTTTCTAACTGTGCTCTTTCACAAAAGCTCTCAACCTATAACCTATATACTTATTATGGACACAGTATGCTTTACATTAGTTATCTTGTTGTTATTAGTTGTTGTTAGTTGTTATTAGTCCCATCCTTCAACTCCATTCAACACCACCCATCTATCTCTTAACACCATCCATATTGGATTTCTATTTGCCATATATTTTTCAACTGTACTGTGATGTTTTACAAAAGTTCTGAACCCTTCTATTCTCATTGTTTCTACAGATTGTAAATTGAAAATAAAATGTTCTGCTAAAAGTATTATTATATTATTGATCGATTGACTATGACTTTTCAGATCACCCAGTAGTGCTATCTGCAGAGTTAGCTCCAGGTAAATATTGCAATCCTTTAGCCATTCCTGGACCTGTGTCCAAAAACAAGCTACAAATGGACAGTACCAAAACAAATGATCTAATGATTCTGTCTCTTCGCAGCAAAATCTGCAGAACTGGGAAGACTGTATCCCCCATATGAATAACATTATATTGGTAGCAAGAATTTGGTATAATAATTTAAATTGAAAAATTCTAAGTTTTGAATCCGGCGTCGTTTTGCGTATCAGTTAAAAAACACTATGCCATGGAATCTGTACGTCAAAAATCTCTTCCCAACTATTTTGCAATCTATATCTGACGGCTGTCAATCCTTTGGTCCTTAAATTAAACTGGTATACTTTTTTATTTATCACAATTTTCTTTAACCAATTACGTTTTTTAATGCAGGGCCGACAGACAAGTTCCTTACTTTTTCCCCCTTCCACTTTCCTCTTCCATAACTGAAAGTGAGAGGTTGTAATCTGAATAAAGGGTAAAGCCATTCTTGAACATTGGGTGAGACAATCTTACTAATTTGCTAGAGAACCAGTTCAGATTTAAGTAAACTTTTGTATGACTGAAGCTTTTAGTGATAGGTCTAATGCTTTAATATTTAATAATTTTTGTCCACCGAATTCATATTCATTATATAAATAGGCCCGTTTAATTTTGTCTGGCTTGCCGTTCCAAATAAAATGGAATATATGTATCTAGATCCTCTATGAGGCTGTGGAGGGATTCAAGTTGTGGATTTAAAAGAAAACATGAATCATCAGCGTACAATGACACCTTTGTTTTTAAGCCCTGGATTTCTAATCCCTTGATTTTATTGTCGGATCTGATTTTAATAGCTAACATTTCGATGGCCATAATAAATAGATATGCCGATAGTGGCAACCTTGTTTCACTCCTCTTGACAGTTTAAAACTTTCTGAGAAATAGCCATTATTGACTAGTTTACACTTAGGGTTACTATACATTCCATCAAAAGGAACATAAAATTTGACATACCAACTAGGATCTGGCTAAAAATACTTGAATCAGTTATAGAACTCATTGCCCTTAACGGCCCAAACCTTCCACAACAAAGCCATCACCTACAGAGAGATGAACCTGGAGAAGAGTCCCCTAAGCAAGCTGGTCCTGGGGATCTGTTCACAAATATAAACAGACCCCACAGAGCCCCAGGACAGCAACACAATTAGACCCAACCAAATCATGAGAAAACAAATAGATCATTACTTGACACATTGGAAATAAATTAAAAAATTAAACAGAGCAGAGAGTACACAGTGGCAGAATATCTAATCACTGTGACTGACCCAAAATTAAGGAAAGCTTTGACTAAGTATAGCCTTGCTATTGAGAGAGGCCGCCGTAGGCAGACCTGGCTCTCGAGAGAAGACAGGCTATGTGCACACTGCCCATAAAATTTACATTTAAGTCATTTTAGCAGACGCTCTTATCCAGAGCGACTTACAGTTAGTGCATACATTTTATTTTATTTTTTCCATACCCCCCTTGGGAATCGAACCCACAACCCTGGCGTTGCAAACGCCATGCTCTACAAACTGAGCGACATCCCCTGCCGGCCATTCCCTCCCCTACCCTAGACGACGCTGGGCCAATTGTGCGCCGCCCCATGGGTCTCCCGGTCACGGCAGAGCCTGGATTCGAACCAGGATCTCTAGTGGCACAGCTAGCACTGCGATGCAGTGCCTTAAACCACTGCGCCACTCGGGAGACTTAAAATGAGGTGGAAACTGAGCTGCACTTCCTAACCTCCTGCCAAATGCATGACCATATCCCTCAGATTACACAGACACACAAAGATTTAGAAAAACAAATAACATTTTGATAAACTCCCATATCTATTGTGTGAAATACCACAGTGTGCCATCACAGCAGCAATATTTGTGACCTGTTGCCACAAGAAAAGGGCAACCAGTGAAGAACAAACACCATTGTAAATACAACCCATATTTATTTTCCTTTTGTACTTAATTATTTGCACATCGTTACAACACAGTATATAGCCATAATATGACATTTGAAATGTCTCTATTCCTTTGGAACTTTTGTGAGTGTAATGTTTAATGTTCATTTTTTATTGTTTATTTCACTTTTGTTTATTATCTATTTCACTTGCTTTGCCAATGTAAGCATATGTTTCCCATGGCAATAAAGCCCTTTGAATTTAATTTAATTGAGAGAGAGAGAGAGAGAGAGAGAGAGAGAGAGAGAGAGAGAGAGAGAGAGAGAGAGAGAGAGAGAGAGAGAGAGAGAGAGAGAGTGTGTGTGTGTGTGTGTGTGTGTCTGTGTGGGGCTGGCACAATTACTGTATAACCGTGTAACCGACGGCTATGGACGAAGAACGACATGAAAATAAAATGGAACAAACAGCTGACTGAAGACTGAACGGCCAGGCATTCGTGCGGTTGAGTCAGTTTCTGCGATAACATGGACTTAACAACGTGATGAAATGTTGTTGCCCCTTGCTGAAATAAGCAAGGTGTTATAGCAGACAATGAATAGAATGGGCTTGGAACCTCTAACCCTGGCAATTTGACTGGTACCCAATTTCATGGGTACACTCGCAAAGGCTGCCTGGTACGCTCATTCAAATTGAAATGCGGCCTATGCAAAGGAATGTATTTTTATAACGTCAGTTGAGTTGAATCAACAAATCACAGCACAGATTGATGGGTACACTTCTTGCTTTTACTTCCTGATTTGACTCTAGGATAAAAAAATACCAGGTAAAAATACAGTCATTGTAATAATTAGAAGCATTAGAAAATATACAAATTCATGGGACCAGCAAAGAATGATGGGATATTATAACCCTATTGTCTTACCCTTCTTTAACATAGACATTAGCTAGCGGGCTAGATGGTTGTTGTCTTTTTTCTGGCATTAGCTTAAAATGCTATTTTTTTCACTAACCTTCTGATCTTCTGCCTACGCAGCGTAGCTACAACACTTGAGCTGATCCCATGGTTTATCCAGAGTGGTAGGACCTCCACATTATTGTGACGCCATCGTCTTAACCTTCAACCTAGCTTTTACTTCCTGCTTTGCTCCTATGGGTAAACTCGCAATGGCCGCCACGTTATGTCATCATTGACTTGAATGAGGACACCAGAATTCTATTCATTCTATTTCTATGAAAGAACATGCAGTCTGGAGCGGAGGAAAGAAGACAATGTGTGTAAAAGGTTATTTTAAAGGTTATTACGGAGACTGCGGTCATTTGGATGGCCAATTACCATCCAAAAATCAATGACCGTCACAGCCCTGTGTGTGTGTGTGTGTGTGTGTGTGTGTGTGTGTTTGCGTCTCACCTGAGGAAGCGCTCGTACAGATGGCCTGAGGCCACAGAGAAGCACATCCTCCCTCTTCATCTCTGAACTGGACCCACCACCGTGATGCTACAAAGGACCACGCGCGTTACATAAAGCCTCATTGAAGTAGCCTGTTCAGTAACCTCCTCAGACATCACTACATCACAATCCAGCCAGCCTGCCTTAGCTACAGCCTGGAGAAGAGAAAGCAAAGGAACTGAGCGACGGAATGATGAACATCGTGACTCTGGTAGACCTAGATCAACTTGTTTGTGTCTTTTAACAGCAGAAAGATGCTCTCCTGCTGGCTCTCCTCCAGAGTAATCAACTGATTATAGCAGAGGACCACCGAAGGCAGCTGTAACTTTTATAGGGCCCCTTCTGTGTTCCTCCACAGATGTCAAATAAAGAGCAGATAATTAGTCTCTCACAACACCTCTAAAGCACTAGCTCCTGTCTATCCCCACTCGGCTGCTAATGGCAAATTGTTTTTGGACTCAGTCTTGAGATGGCTAAGACCTCTGGGATAGTCATTGACTAACTGGCTAAGACCTCTGGGATGTATTGACTAACTGGATATATTCTGGACATGGCATGTGAACAGGGTATTGCAGAAGACTGGATACCCCAGAAGCTGCCATTGGAGAGAAGTGCAGGCAGCATTGCATTAATGGAAATCACGACTGTTCTCAGGGCAGCAAGATACGATAGCTAGATATGTGTTGGGGATAATTTTAGCTGACCCTAACCCTTTTCCTAACCTTAACCTAATTCTCTTAACCTACCATCTTAATTCTCCTAACCTGCCACGTTAATTATCCTTACCTGCTGCGTAAGTTCTCCTAACCTGCTACAAAAAGTCACTTCTGCTAGTCAAAACTGGCAGATCTGCCATGAGAACAGTCTTGATTTCCACTAATGCAATACAGCGAAGTACAGCTGACAGTGCTGCATCCAGATCCTATTCCATATCCATACCAGGAGCAAAATCTAGCCTAAACATGATCCGATAGTGTGTAGCATAACAACAGTAGTATAAAAACTGAAATCATTACCATGTGTAAGCACTGTGAAAACTCACTGCAAGAAAACAGTATGGTAGCAGGACAGAACAGGCACGTGTTTATCAAACCAGGCACTGTCCATACTCATTGGATCATGCAGGGCACATTTGGTGGGCACAAATCAGGGCCTGTGCTTGGGGCAGTGATGTCAGTCAAACTGTGTCCTCCTCTGTAACAGACTGCTGATGAGGGGGGTGTTTCTCTCTTTGTGGTGGGCTTAGCTCATGAATTGATATGATGTATTTAGGTGAGCGGACACCTGGGGGGCGGTTGATTTGTCAGTTGCCCTTCGTGACCCCTCCCTTACCCTATAATTCTGTATCTCTTTGTGACTAATCTGTATACAGGTAGACCAGAACATCCTCATCCCTGATTGGCAGATGAGTGGCAACCCTGATTAGAAGCACCTGCTGCTCATCTGTTGTTCTTTACAAATGCTGTTTTTAATTAAAATAAAATTGTACCTACACATTGAAGAAAGCTGTAAAACCGAAACGTCTGTGTACGCTATCCCTGATGCAGTGAAAATAATTAAACAAATTAAAGAATGAAGTAAGCTTTATGCGACATTCTTTTGAGCGCGAACCCATTCCACCTTTTTGAGTGTCTCTCCTCCCACACTCCATCAGCAGAGAGAGCAAGGCCCAGAGGCTCCAGAGCATAGAATTTAACAGGGAGAGAAAGTCTGTATCTCTCTGCCCTCTCTCACACACAATACTGTAGAAACCTGTCTATTTTCTCCTCCCGGTCTAACAAGAGTCTGCCCAACTTGTCTGTGTCTCTCACACAATAGTACTCCGCCTATTCACTTTCTCTCTCTCTCTCGCTCTCTCTCTCTGTCTCTCACACACACACAAACACAAGAGCCTGTCTTACAGTCCTGTCTACATCTCACACAATACAAGGCTAAAGTCTCCCTCTCTTCTATCTCTCCCTGTCTCATCATTATCATACAAGAGCCAGCCTCAGAGTGCTACTGTAAGTCCAACCAATGCACTGCTGCTCTCCCTGGTAGAGTGAGGGGCATTGAATTTGAATGATTATCAGGGGTCCTGCTGGAGGGGCGAGAGGCGAGGGGCGGCCTCAAATGTGAGACCAGATAATGTCATCTGCAGCGCTCCACTCCAGCAGGACCCCTGATAATCAATCAAATTCAATCAATCAAATGTATTTATGAAGCCCTTTTTACATCAGCAGATGTGCTTCACAAAGTGCTTATACAGAAACCCAGCCTAAAACCTCAAACAGCAAGCAGTGCAGATGCAGAAGCACAGTGGCTAGGAAAAACTCCCTAGAAAGGCAGGAACCTAGGAAATAACCTAGAGAGGAACCAGGCTCTGACGGGTGGCCAGTCCTTTTCTGCCTGTGCCGGTGGAGATTAAGTGGAGGTAAGTGTACATGGCCATTAAGGCCAGATTGTTCTTCAAGATGATCAAACGTTCATAGATGACCAGCAGGTTAAAATAATAATCACAGTGGTTATAGATGGTGCAACAGGTCAGCACCTCAGGAGTAAATGTCAGTTGGCATTTCTTGGCTGAGCATTCAGAGGGCGAGACAGCAGTAGAGAGAGAGAAAGGGAGAGCACTTTAGTGGTCCTTTGTAGCTCAGTTGATAGAACATGGCGCTTGTAACGCCTGGGTAGTGGGTTCGATACCTGGGACCACCCATATGTAAAATGTATGCACGCATGACTGTAAGTCGCTTTGGATAAAAGCGTCTGCTAAATGGCATATCTAGGGCTCTATTTTCGGCTGGTGTTAAGGCGGCGCAAGTGTCAAACGCACGTTAGTTTGCAATTTCGGCATGTAAAAACTGGTGCACTGGCATTTTCCAGACTTAACGCCTGGTTCATCAATTTACCTGTCTTATATCAGCTCCTTGCGCTCAGATGGGTGGGTGGAAATATTTGAGCTCTGTCCTTAAAAACATGATCCAAAGTGCTAATTTCAGGCAGCGCTGACAGGGATATTTAAGACCAACCAAAAGCTGGTTTTAGCGGTAACGCAATTGTTTATGGCATGACTTTTGACAGTGGAAACGCAGCCTATCCATCCGTGACACACACTGCCCATCTGCACATGGAACAAGAGTAGCCTAATGTGTGTTTGGTGCCTGTCTACTTCGTATTTAGAGACATAAAAAAGTAATGTTTTTTTCCCACTTAGTTTTATTTGATTAAAACCAAGCATAGCCTCCTCTCTCCTCTCAGTTAAGGCTTTTTTTGTCTGCCCAATGCAATTGCGAAGAAGTCAAGACTGTCGATAAACAGTTTGGCGTCTGAGACCTCTTGGAAATCTTTATCATCAAAGCTTTATTAAAATATAAAGTTTGAGAGGAGTAAAACAGTGAGCTGACATTCCCTTTTTATCTATGTATTGTAGGCAGGCCCAAATATTTTAGCCATGCAGGTCCTTCTTTTGGACGTGAGTAAAACCCGCTCCATGATTTAGGCTATGTGTCCATGCCCATCATGAAATTAGAGATGAGAACCTTTGTGAATACCGGTGAACCTGGTATTTAGAAGTTATCTGTAACCTGTTGTCACGCCCTGGCTCTGGGGACACTGTTATGTTGAGCCAGGGTGTGTAGATCATGTGTTTTGTTTCTATGGGTGCTATTTCTATGTTGGCCAGAGTGGCTCCCAATCAGAGGCAACGAGTGTCAGGTGTTGTTGGTTGTCTCTGATTGGGAGCCATATTTAAACAGTCTGTTTTTCATTCGTGTTTGTGGGATTTTGTTTCTAGTCTGTTGTGTTAGACCGTGAACTGTCACGTTATCGTTTTGTTGTTTTTTGATCGTGTCTCTAATAAAGAGTATGTTTGCCTGCAACGCTGCGCCTTGGTCCTCATCTGTTCCTGACGATCGTGACAGAAAATCCCACCACAACTGGACCAAGCAGCGAGTCGAGGAGCCATCGCCAGGAAATCCCTAGCAGATCTCCGTGGCAGCCTCGACTGGGTCAAGCCGAGTGAAGAGCAGAGAGAGTGGACTTGGGAACAATGGAGGAAGAGCTTCGACTGGGTCAAGCCAATTGAGGAGCTGAATAGCGGGAGTTGGAGGCAGAAGAGCGAGAGTTGGGCGAGAACTATAGAGGCCTGGCCCACGGGGAGGAGAGACCCCCAGAACATTTTTAGGGGGGGGCTCACGACGTCGGGGCAGCAGGAGGCCGCGATAGAGCGGTCCAGCGGGTTGGCAGAGGAGGCACCAGGTTACGGGGGCCACTGGTAGAAGAGGGGATGGAAGGTGTAGAGGCACGGCGAGAGGTACTGGGGTGTGTTACCAGTCCGGTCCGGCCCGTTCCAGATCCCGGTGTAGGGCCAGTGGTGTGTGTCCCCAGGGACGGTCCGGTCTGTTCCTGCTCCCCGCACCAAGTCAGTGGTGCGCCCGTCAGCCCGGCTCGGCCCGTTCCTGCTCCCCGCACCAAGTCAGTGGTGCGCTCGTCAGCCCGGCTCGGCCCGTTCCTGCTCCCCGCACCAAGTCAGTGGTGCGCTCCGTCAGCCCGGCTCGGCTCGTTCCTGCTCCC
This sequence comes from Coregonus clupeaformis, assembly GCF_020615455.1. Taxonomy (NCBI): domain Eukaryota; kingdom Metazoa; phylum Chordata; class Actinopteri; order Salmoniformes; family Salmonidae; genus Coregonus; species Coregonus clupeaformis. Next base: position 2,027,674 of record NC_059231.1, read on the forward strand.
CGCACCAAGTCAGTGGTGCGCTCGTCAACCCGGCTCGGCCCGTTCCTGCTCCCCGCGCACTGTCAGTGGTGCGCTTCGTCAGCCCGGCTCGGCCCGTTCCTGCTCCCCGCACCAAGTCAGTGGTGCGCTCGTCAGCCCGGCTCGGCCCGTTCCTGCTCCCGCACCAAGTCAGTGGTGCGCTCGTCAGCCCGGCTCGGCCCGTTCCTGCTCCCCGCACCAAATCAGTGGTGCGCTTCGTCAGCCCGGTTCGGCTCACTCCTGCTACTCACACCAAGCCAGTGGTGTGCGTTGTCAGTCCAGCACGGCCCGTGCCTGTTCTCCACACCAAGCCAGTGGTGGGCATCGTCAGTACGGCACGGCCGTGCCTGTTCCACTGGTGCCTGGTTCGGCACTGGTTAGATGTTTTACGGCCGGAGCTAGAGCAATCCGCTCCATCAGTGTGCAGTCCAGCTCCGGCCAGCGGGGCCAGACCGGACCAGGGGTACTTTGGGGGGTTGGAGAGGGAGCGGGGATCAGGCCCGAGCCGGATCCGCCGCCAGGCTGAGTGCCCACCCGGTCCCTCCCCCTGTGGTAGTTTGGTTGACGCGGTCGGAGTCCGCGCCTTTAGGGGGGTGCTGTCACGCCCTGGCTCTGGGGACACTGTTATGTTGAGCCAGGGTGTGTAGATCATGTGTTTTGTTTCTATGGGTGCTATTTCTATGTTGGCCAGAGTGGCTCCCAATCAGAGGCAACGAGTGTCAGGTGTTGTTGGTTGTCTCTGATTGGGAGCCATATTTAAACAGTCTGTTTTTCATTCGTGTTTGTGGGATTTTGTTTCTAGTCTGTTGTGTTAGACCGTGAACTGTCACGTTATCGTTTTGTTGTTTTTTGATCGTGTCTCTAATAAAGAGTATGTTTGCCTGCAACGCTGCGCCTTGGTCCTCATCTGTTCCTGACGATCGTGACACCTGTAAAAATGTATTGTTTTCTGTTTGATATGTTCAAAACCCAAGCCCTCCCTTAGGCCTACTATAACGAAGAAGTTATAGCTATATAAATTATGTATTAATACATTATATTATACATTTATTTATTGTTGTTATTTATTGTTGTTGTTGTTTGAAAAAAAAAGTATTGCTTGTTTTTTGTTTAATTTTATTACAACCAAATGTATTAACCTTCCTGGTTTTATGGTGACAACGTCCATGGCGCTCTTATTAACCTTCCTGGTTTTATGGTGACAACGTCCATGGCGCTCTTATTAACCTTCCTGGTTTTATGGTGACAACGTCCATGGCGCTCTTATTAACCTTCTTGGTTTTATGGTGACAACGTCCATGGCGCTCTTATTAACCTTCTTGGTTTTATGGTGACAACGTCCATGGCGCTCTTACTAACCTTCCTGGTTTTATGGTGACAACGTCCATGGCGCTCTTATTAACCTTCCTGGTTTTATGGTGACAACGTCCATGGCGCTCTTATTAACCTTCCTGGTTTTATGGTGACAACGTCCGTGGCGCTCTTATTAACCTTCCTGGTTTTATGGTGACAACGTCCATGGCGCTCTTATTAACCTTCCTGGTTTTATGGTGACAACGTCCATGGCGCTCTTATTAACCTTCCTGGTTTTATGGTGACAACGTCCGTGGCGCTCTTATTAACCTTCCTGGTTTTATGGTGACAACGTCCCGTGGCGCTCTTATTAACCTTCCTGGTTTTATGGTGACAACGTCCGTGGCGCTCTTATTAACCTTCCTGGTTTTATGGTGACAACGTCCGTGGCGCTCTTATTAACCTTCCTGGTTTTATGGTGACAACGTCCGTGGCGCTCTTATTAACCTTCCTGGTTTTATGGTGACAACGTCCGTGGCGCTCTTATTAACCTTCCTGGTTTTATGGTGACAACGTCCGTGGCGCTCTTATTAACCTTCCTGGTTTTATGGTGACAACGTCCATGGCGCTCTTATTAACCTTCCTGGTTTTATGGTGACAACGTCCGTGGCGCTCTTATTAACCTTCCTGGTTTTATGGTGACAACGTCCATGGCGCTCTTATTAACCTTCCTGGTTTTATGGTGACAACGTCCATGGCGCTCTTATTAACCTTCCTGGTTTTATGGTGACAACGTCCATGGCGCTCTTATTAACCTTCCTGGTTTTATGGTGACAACGTCCATGGCGCTCTTATTAACCTTCCTGGTTTTATGGTGACAACGTCCATGGCGCTCTTATTAACCTTCCTGGTTTTATGGTGACAACGTCCATGGCGCTCTTATTAACCTTCCTGGTTTTATGGTGACAACGTCCATGGCGCTCTTATTAACCTTCCTGGTTTTATGGTGACAACGTCCATGGCACTCTTATTAACCTTCCTGGTTTTATGGTGACAACGTCCATGGCGCTCTTATTAACCTTCCTGGTTTTATGGTGACAACGTCCGTGGCGCTCTTATTAACCTTCCTGGTTTTATGGTGACAACGTCCGTGGCGCTCTTATTAACCTTCCTGGTTTTATGGTGACAACGTCCGTGGCGCTCTTATTAACCTTCCTGGTTTTATGGTGACAACGTCCATGGCGCTCTTATTAACCTTCCTGGTTTTATGGTGACAACATCCATGGCACTCTTATTAACCTTCCTGGTTTCATGGTGACAACGTCCATGGCGCTCTTATTAACCTTCCTGGTTTTATGGTGACAACGTCCATGGCGCTCTTATTAACCTTCCTGGTTTTATGGTGACAACGTCCGTGGCGCTCTTATTAACCTTCCTGGTTTTATGGTGACAACGTCCGTGGCGCTCTTATTAACCTTCCTGGTTTTATGGTGACAACGTCCATGGCGCTCTTATTAACCTTCCTGGTTTTATGGTGACAACGTCCATGGCGCTCTTATTAACCTTCCTGGTTTCATGGTGACAACGTCCATGGCGCTCTTATTAACCTTCCTGGTTTTATGGTGACAACGTCCATCGCGCTCTTATTAACCTTCCTGGTTTTATGGTGACAACGTCCATGGCGCTCTTATTAACCTTCCTGGTTTTATGGTGACAACGTCCATGGCGCTCTTATTAACCTTCCTGGTTTTATGGTGACAACGTCCATGGCGCTCTTATTAACCTTCCTGGTTTTATGGTGACAACGTCCATGGCGCTCTTATTAACCTTCCTGGTTTTATGGTGACAACGTCCATGGCACTCTTGTTAACCTTCCTGGTTTTATGGTGACAACGTCCATGGCCCTCTTGCAATGCAACTTCTGGAGATGTGTGAATGTGATCTGATCTGTAAGATCGTTCTGATTATGTTCATAAAACATAGGCCTATTTGGGAGTTCATAAAACATAGGCCTATTTGGGAGTTCATAAAACATAGGCCTATTTGGGAGTTCATAAAACATAGGCCTATTTGGGAGTTCATAAAACATAGGCCTATTTGGGAGCAGTATAACAGCAAGTGGACATTCTCCCTTTCTATTGATACTGAACAATAATATAAACGCAACATGTAAAGTGTTGGTCCCATTTTCATGAGCTGAAATAAAAGATCCCAGAAATGTTCCATATGCACAAAAGGCTTATTTCTCTCAAAATGTGTGCGCAAATTTGTTTACATCCCTGTTATTGAGCATTTCTCCTTTTGCTAAGATAATCCATCCACCTGACAGGTGTGGATTTCAAGAAGCTGATTAAACAGCATGATCATTACACAGGTGCACCTTGTTCTGGGGACAATATAAGGTCACTCTAAAATGTGCAGTTTTGTGTTAAAATAAAGATAATTATATGTGCCTAATTTGCATAAATACACTGGGTGTATTTACATATATTAATACATTAACGAGGTGGGACAGGGCTGCAACCACCAAACACTTGCTCTGTCTACCCTACCTGTACTCACCTGTGCTGTCTAGACTGCCTCATTAATTACTGTTGTTGTCACGTTCTCTTGCATAATTTAACAAGTGTGTCAATAGCAAGATACCCTCGGATTAAAAATCAACACGCTTGGCTCTAGATTAGTCATTTAGCAGACGCTCTTATCCAGAGCGACTTACAGGAGCAATTAGGGTTAAGTGCCTTGCTCAAGGGCACATCGACAGATTTTTCACCTAGTCGGCTCGGGGATTAGAATCAGCGACCTTTCGGTTACTGGCACAACACTCTTAACCACTAAGCTACCTGCCTGTAATCTGGTTCAGGTTATTAATCAACCTACCAGGATGTTTACAAACAGTCCAGGAACTATATCATCCACGTGTATTGATCACATTTTTACCAATGCTGCAGAAATCTGCTTTTAAAGCTGTAGCCCCATTGGATGTACTGATCATAATATAGTGGCCATATCTAGAAAATACAACGTTTTTAGGCCTAAAACTTGAAGCTTTCCACCTTCTCCACCGCGGTCCCGTCGATGTGGATAGGGGGGTGCACCCTCTGCTGTTTCCTGAACTCCACGATCATCTCCTTTGTTTTGTTGACGTTGAGTGAGAGGTTATATTCCTGTCACCACACTCCCAGAGCTCTCACCTCCTCCCTGTAGGCTGTCTTGTCATTGTTGGTAATCAAGCCTACTACTGTTGTGTCGTCTGCAAACTTGATGACTGAGTTGGAGGCGTGCTTGTCCACGCAGTCATGGGTGAACAGGGAGTACAGGAGGGGGCTGAGCACGCACCCATGTGGGGCCCCAGGGTTGAGGATCAGCGAAGTGGAGGTGTTGTTTCCTACCTTCACCACCTGGGGGCGGCCCATCAGGAAGTCCAGAACACAGTTGCACAGGGCGGGGTTCAGACCCAGGGCTTCAAGCTTAATGATGAGCTTGGAGGGTACTATGGTGTTGAATGCTGAGCTATAGTCAATGAACAGCATTCTTACATACAGTTGAAGTCGGAAGTTTACATACACCTTAGCCAAATAAATTTAAACTCAGTTTTTCACAATTCCTGACATTTAATCCTAGTAAAGATTCCCTGTCTTAGGTCAGTTAGGATCACCACTTTATTTTAAGAATGTGAAATGTCAGAATAATAGTAGAGAGAATGATTTATTTAAGCTTTTATTTCTTTCATCACATTCCCAGTGGGTCAGAAGTTTACATACACTCAATTAGTATTCGGTAGCATTGCCTTTAAATTGTTTAACTTGGGTCAAACATTTCAGGTAGCCTTCCACAAGCTTCCCACAATAAGTTGGGTGAAATTTGGCCCATTCCTCCTGACAGAGCTGGTGTAACTGAGTCAGGTATATAGGCCTCCTTGCTCGCACACATTTTTTTCAGTTCTGCCCACACATTTTCTATAGGATTGAGGTCAGGGCTTTGTGATGGCCACTCCAATACCTTGACTTTGTTGTCCTTAAGCCATTTTGCTACAACTTTGGAAGTATGCTTGGGGTCATTGTCCATTTGGAAGACCCATTTGCGACCAAGCTTTAACTTCCTGACTGATGTCTTGAGATGTTGCTTCAATATATCCACATAATTTTCCTTCCTCATGATGACATCTATTTTGTGAAGTGCTCCAGTCCCTACCGCAGCAAAGCACCCCCACAGCATGATGCTGCCACCCCCGTGCTTCACGGTTATGATGGTGTTCTTCGGCTTGCAAGCCTTCCCCCTTTTTCCCCCAAACATAACGATGGTCATTATGGCCTAACAGTTCTATTTTTGTTTCATCAGACCAGAGGACATTTCTCCAAAAAGTATGATCTTTGTCCTTTTGGAGCAGTGGCTTCTTCTTTGCTGAGCGGCCTTTCAGGTTATGTCGATATAGGACTCATTTTACTGTGGATATAGATACTTTTGTACCTGTTTCCCCCAGCATCTTCACAAGGTCCTTTGCTATTGTTCTGGGATTGATTTGCACTTTTCGCATCAAAGCATTTTCATCTCTAGGAGACAGAACGCGTCTCCTTCCTGAGCGGTATGACGGCTGCGTGGTTCCATGGTGTTTATACTTGCGTACTATTGTTTGTACAGATGAACGAGGTACCTTCAGGCGTTTGGAAATTGCTCCCAAGGATGAACCAGACTTGTGGAGGTCTACAAAACAAAATTCTGAGGTCTTGGCTGATATCTTTTGATTTTCCCATGATGTCAGGCAAAGCACTGAGTTTGAAGGTAGGCTTTGAAATACATCCACAGGTACACCTCCAATTGACTCAAATGATGGCAATTAACCTATCAGAAGCTTCTAAAGCCATGACATAATTATCTGGAATTTTCCAAGCTGTTTAAAGGCACAGTCAACTAAGTGTATGTAAACATCTGATCCACTGGAATTGTGATGCAGTGAATTATAAGTGAAATAATCTGTCTGTAAACAATTGTTGGAAAAATTACTTGTGTCATGCATTAAGTAGATGTCCTAACCGACTTGCCAAAACTATAATTTGTTAACAAGACATTTGTGGAGTGGTTGAAAAAAATGAGTTTTAATGACTCCAACCTAAGTGTATGTAAACTTCCGACTTCAAGTGTATGTGTGTGAGAATGTACTGCACTCTTACCTAGCAATGGAGTCCCATATTCCCTTGTTCACTGAGGAGGTCCTCACTGATATTTGTCAGCCTGTTTATGCACCTACAGTGGGAAATCAGATGGAGGCACACAGTGTTTTAATTTCTCTCTAAAGCCTGGAAGAACGCTTGGAATCCATGCAATATCCTTAGATTAGGAGATGACACGACACTAACAAATACAAATGGGTGAATGTCCCCTTGACTGCAGTATCTTGGTAGTGTGTCTGTGGTAGAGATAAAGTACATTCAGGAAGTATTCACATCCCTGGAATTTTTTCACATTTTGCTGTGTTAAAGGGGGGATTAAAATGTATTTAATTGTCTTTTTTTGTGTCAATGATCTACATAAAATACTGGAATGTACAATATTTGCCCATTATTCTTTTAAAAATCCTTCAAGCTCTGTGAATAGTTTTTTTGATCATTGCTAGACAGCCATTTTGAAGTCTTGCCATAGATCTTCAAGCCGATGTAAGTAAAACTGTAGCTAGGCCACTCAGGAACATTCAATGTCGTCTTGGTAACTGGCAACTCCAGTGTATATTTGGTCTTGTGTTGTAGGTTATTGTCCAACTGAAAAGGTGAATTTGTCTCCAGGTGTCTGTTGGAAAGCAGACTGAACCAGGTTTTCCTCTAGGATTTTGCCTGTGCTAAACTCTATTACATTTATTTTTATCCTAAAAAACGACCTCTTCCTTGCTGATGACAAGCATACCCATAACATGATGCAACCACCACCATGCTTGAAAATATGAAGAGTGGTACTCAGTGATGTGTTGTATTGGATTTGCCCCCAAAATAACGCCTTGCATTCAAATCAAATCAAATCAAATTTTAGTTGTCACATGCGCTGAATACAACAGTGACAACCTTACAGTGAAATGCTTACTTACAAGCCCTTAACCAACAATGCAGTTTTAAGAAATAATACCAAAAGAAATCACAAAAAAATACAATATAAAATAATACGAAATAAAAGTAACAAATAATTAAAGAGCAGCAGTAAAAATAACAATAGCGAGGCTATATACAATGCAATTAGTCTGGGTAGCCATTTGATTAGATGTTCAAAGTTTTTAGGCCTAAAACAAGAAGCTTTCCACCTTCTCCACCGAGGTCCCGTCGATGTGGATAGGGGGGTGCACACTCTGCTGTTTCCTGAACTCCACAATCATCTCCTTTGTTTTGTTGACGTTGAGTGAGAGGTTATATTCCTGTCACCACACTCCCAGAGCTCTCACCTCCTCCCTGTTGGCTGTCTTGTCATTGTTGGTAATCAAGCCTACTACTGTTGTGTCGTCTGCAAACTTGATGACTGAGTTGGAGGCGTGATTGTCCACGCAGTCATGGGTGAACAGGGAGTACAGGAGGGGGCTGAGCACGCACCCATGTGGGGCCCCAGGGTTGAGGATCAGCGAAGTGGAGGTGTTGTTTCCTACCTTCACCACCTGGGGGCGGCCCATCAGGAAGTTCAGAACACAGTTGCACAGGGCGGGGTTCAGACCCAGGGCCTCAAGCTTAATGATGAGCTTGGAGGGTACTATGGTGTTGAATGCTGAGCTATAGTCAATGAACAGCATTCTTACATACAGTTGAAGTCGGAAGTTTACATACACCTTAGCCAAATACATTTAAACTCAGTTTTTCACAATTCCTGACATTTAATCCTAGTAAAAATTCCCTGTCTTAGGTCAGTTAGGATCACCACTTTATTTTAAGAATGTGAAATGTCAGAATAATAGTAGAGAGAATGATTTATTTAAGCTTTTATTTCTTTCATCACATTCCCAGTGGGTCAGAAGTTTACATACACTCAATTAGTATTCGGTAGCATTGCCTTTAAATTGTTTAACTTGGGTCAAACATTTCAGGTAGCCTTCCACAAGCTTCCCACAATAAGTTGGGTGACATTTGGCCCATTCCTTCTGACAGAGCTCGTGTAACTGAGTCAGGTTTATAGGCCTCCTTGCTCGCACACGTTTTTTTCAGTTCTGCCCACACATTTTCTATAGGATTGAGGTCAGGGCTTTGTGATGGCCACTCCAATACCTTGACTTTGTTGTCCTTAAGCCATTTTGCTACAACTTTGGAAGTATGCTTGGGGTCATTGTCCATTTGGAAGACCCATTTGCGACCAAGCTTTAACTTCCTGACTGATGTCTTGAGATGTTGCTTCAATATATCCACATAATTTTCCTTCCTCATGATGCCATCTATTTTGTGAAGTGCTCCAGTCCCTCCTGCAGCAAAGCACCCCCACAGCATGATGCTGCCACCCCCGTGCTTCACGGCTGTGATGGTGTTCTTCGGCTTGCAAGCCTTCCCCCTTTTTCCTCCAAACATAACGATGGTCATTATGGCCTAACAGTTCTATTTTTGTTTCATCAGACCAGAGGACATTTCTCCAAAAAGTATGATCTTTGTCTCCATGTGCAGTTGCAAACCGTAGTCTGGCTTTTATATGGCGGTTTTGGAGCAGTGGCTTCTTCTTTGCTGAGCGGCCTTTCAAGTTATGTCGATATAGGACTCATTTTACTGTGGATATAGATACTTTTGTACCTGTTTCCCCCAGCATCTTCACAAGGTCCTTTGCTATTGTTCTGGGATTGATTTGCACTTTTCGGACCAAAGTATTTTCATCTCTAGGAGACAGAACGCGTCTCCTTCCTGAGCGGTATGACGGCTGCGTGGTTCCATGGTGTTTATACTTGCGTACTATTGTTTGTACAGATGAACGAGGTACCTTCAGGCGTTTGGAAATTGCTCCCAAGGATGAACCAGACTTATGGAGGTCTACAATTTCTTTTTCTGAGGTCTTGGCTGATATCTTTAGATTTTCCCATGATGTCAAGCAAAGCACTGAGTTTGAAGGTAGGCCTTGAAATACATCCACAGGTACACCTCCAATTGACTCAAATGATGTCAATTAACCTATCAGAAGCTTCTAAAGCCATGACATAATTTTCTGGAATTTTTCAAGCTGTTTAAAGGCACAGTCAACTAAGTGTATGTAAACGTTTGACCCACTGGAATTGTGATGCAGTGAATTATAAGTGAAATAATCTGTCTGTAAACAATTGTTGGAAAAATTACTTGTGTCATGCATTAAGTAGATGTCCTAACCGACTTGCCAAAACTATAGTTTGTTAACAAGACATTTGTGGAGTGGTTGAAAAAAATGAGTTTTAATGACTCCAACCTAAGTGTATGTAAACTTCCGACTTCAAGTGTATGTGTGTGAGAATGTACTGCACTCTTACCTAGCAATGGAGTCCCATATTCCCTTGTTCACTGAGGAGGTCCTCACTGATATTTGTCAGCCTGTTTATGCACCTACAGTGGGAAATCAGATGGAGGCACACAGTGTTTTAATTTCTCTCTAAAGCCTGGAAGAACGCTTGGAATCCATGCAATATCCTTAGATTAGGAGATGACACGACACTAACAAATACAAATGGGTGAATGTCCCCTTGACTGCAGTATCTTGGTAGTGTGTCTGTGGTAGAGATAAAGTACCTTCAGGAAGTATTCACATCCCTGGAATTTTTCCACACTTTGCTTTGTTAAAGGGGGGATTCAAATTTATTTAATTGTCATTTTTTTGTCAATGATCTACATAAAATACTGGAATGTATAATATTTTCCCATTATTCTTTTAAAAATCCTTCAAGCTCTGTGAAATTGTTTTTTTGATCATTGCTAGACAGCCATTTTGAAGTCTTGCCATAGATCTTCAAGCCGATGTAAGTAAAACTGTAGCTAGGCCACTCAGGAACATTCAATGTCGTCTTGGTAACTGGCAACTCCAGTGTATATTTGGTCTTGTGTTGTAGGTTATTGTCCAACTGAAAAGGTGAATTTGTCTCCAGGTGTCTGTTGGAAAGCAGACTGAACCAGGTTTTCCTCTAGGATTTTGCCTGTGCTAAACTCTATTACATTTATTTTTATCCTAAAAAACGACCTCTTCCTTGCTGATGACAAGCATACCCATAACATGATGCAACCACCACCATGCTTGAAAATATGAAGAGTGGTACTCAGTGATGTGTTGTATTGGATTTGCCCCCAAAATAACGCCTTGCATTCAAATCAAATCAAATCAAATTTTAGTTGCCACATGGGCCGAATACAACAGGTGTAGACCTTACAGTGAAATGCTTACTTACAAGCCCTTAACCAACAATGCAGTTTTAAGAAATAATACCAAAATAAATCACAAAAAAATTCGAAATAAAAGTAACAAATAATTAAAGAGCAGCAGTAAAAATAACAGAAGCGAGGCTATATAAAATGCAATTAGTATGGGTAGCCATTTGATTAGATGTTCAGGAGTCATATGGCTTGGGGATAGAAGCTGTTTGGAAGCCTCTTGGACCTAGACTTGGCGCTCCGGTACTGCTTGCCATGTGTTAGCAGAGAGAACAGTCTATGACTAGGGTGGCTGGGCCTTCCTCTGACACCGCCTGGTATAGAGGTCCTGGATGGCAGGAAGCTTGGCCCCAGGGATGTACTGGGCCGTACGTACTACCCTCTGTCGTGCCTTGCAGTCGGAGGCCAAGCAGTTTCCATACCAGGCAGTGATGCAACCAGTCAGGATGCTCTCAATGGTGCAGCTGTAGAACCTTTTGAGGATCTGAGGACCCATACCAAATCCTTTCAGTCTCCTTAGTCCCCCTAAGGAGACTGAAAGGATTTGGTATGGGTCCTCAGATCCTCAAAAGGTTCTACAGCTGCACCATTGAGAGCATCCTGACTGGTTGCATCACTGCCTGGTATGGAAACTGCTTGGCCTCCGATAGGTTTTGTCGTGCCCTCTTCACGACTGTCTTGGTGTGCTTGGACTAGGTTAGTTTGTTGGTGATGTGGACACCAAGGAACTATGCTGTTGAACGCTGAGCTGTAGACAATGAATAGCATTCTCACATAGGTGTTCCTCTTGTCCAGGTGTGAAAGGGCAGTGTGGAGCGCAATAGAGATTGCATCGTCTGTGGATCTGTTGGGGCGACATGCAAATAGGAGTGGGTCTAGGGTTTCTGGGATAATGGTGTTGATGTGAGCCATGACCAGCCTTTCAAAGCACTTCATCGATACAGACGTGAGTGCTACGGGGTCGGTAGTCATTTAGGCAGGTTACCTTGATGTTCTTGGGCACAGGGACTATGGTGGTCTGCTTGAAACATGTTGGTATTACAGACTCAAACAGGGAGAGGTTGAAAATGTCACTGAAGACACTTGCCAGTTGGTCAGCGCATGCTCGGAGTACACGTCCTGGTAATCCGTCTGGCCCTGCGGCCTTGTGAATGTTGACCTGTTTAAAGGTCTTACTCACATCGGCTACGGAGAGCGTGATCACACAGTCAACCGGAACAGCTGATGCTCTCATGCATGTTTCAGTGTTACTTGCCTCGAAGCGAGCATAGAAGTAATTTAGCTTGTCTGGTAGGCTCGTGTCACTGGGCAGGTCGCAGCTGTGCTTCCCTTTGTAGTCTGTAATAGTTTGCAAGCCCTGCCACATCCGACGAGCGTCGGAGCCGGTGTAGTACGATTCCATCTTAGTCCTGTTCAGGACATAAAGTTAATTTCTTTGCCAAATGTTTTTGCAGTTTTACTTTAGTGTCTTATTGCAAACAGGATGCATGTTTTGGAATAGTTTTATTCTTTACAGGTTTCCTTCTTTTCACTCATTTAGGTTAGTATTGTGGAGTAACTACAATGTTGTTGATCCATCCTCAGTTTTCTCCTATCACAGCCATTAAACTCTGTAACTGTTTTAAAGTCACCATTGGCCTCATGGTGAAATCCCTGAGCAGTTGTCTTCCTCTCCAGCAACTGAGTTAGAAAGGACGCCTGTATCTCTGTAGTGACTGGGTGTATTGATGCACCATCCAAAGTGTAATTAATAACTTCACCATGCTCAAAGGGATATTCAATGTCTACTAAAAATAAAAATAAAATATCTACCAATAGGTGCCCTTTGTTGTGACACATTGGAAAACCTCCTTGGTCTTTTGTGGTTGAATCTGTGTTTGAAATTCACTGCTCGACTGAGGGACCTTACAGATAATTGTATGTGTGGGGTACAGAGATGAGGTACAGTAGTCATTGAAAAATCATGTTAAACACTGTTTATGCACACAGAGTGAGTCCATGCAACTTATTATGTCACTTCCTAAGCAAATGTTTACTCCAGAACTAATTTAGGCTTGCCATAACAAATGGGTTGAACACTTATTGACTCAAAACATTTCAGCTTTTTTATTAATTTGAAAACATTGCAAAAGAAATAATTCCACTTTGACATTATGGGGTATTGTGTGTAGGCCAGTGACACAAAATCTAAATTGAATCCATTTTAAATTCAACTGTAACACAACAAAATGCGGAAAAAGTCAAAGGTGTGTGAATACTTTCTAAAGGCACTGTATGTGGGTAGAGAATACATACGCTGACTTTGATGATCTTGCTATGGAAGCTGTTCAGCACAACTTTAAAGTCACCAGAATCTGCAGGAGAATCGGTCCCGTCATGTCAACAGTTAGGGTGAAATAGTTCTAATTCAGTAGTTATAACATAGTATTCTCTAAACAGCATCTCCCATTTACCTCCCCCTCCGTAGAGTTTTTAAATCATGTCGTATCTCCAGCTAACATATACCAGTGACTGAAGAAGCCCACAGCACGTCCCATTCCCAGCCAAAACCATCAACCCAGAGGGAAGAAAAAAACACGAGGACAACAACAAAGGTTATGCTCATGAGGGAAACACATGATGAGAGAAAAGCATTGGAGACCGCCGACAAGGCATACATACAGACACAACAGAATGATGCGAACAGGCATCATGGGAACTCTGCCAGGGTCATCCTCTGATCATATTAATTCCTCCCCCTCATCCTTCAGCATCTCCTTTATTCCATTATGTTAGTTGTTACTTTCCAATCGTGCTTTCTTACATTTTACATTTGAGTCATTTAGCAGACGCTCTTATCCAGAGCGACTTACAGTTTATTAGTGAGTGCATAGATTTTCATACTGGCCCCCCGTGGGAATCGAACCCACAACCCTGGCGTTGCAAACGCCATGCTCTTTCTGTGTTATCTATTGGTACATTCTTTAAGAGGAAACCCCTGTGGTATCGATTATGTGGCCGCTGGCTTTGGCTGTAATTGTTTTAAGACAACACAGTGCTCTATCCTTAACCCTTGTCCAGTGGAGAGTGTGTCTCTATGGAGTTAGTAGCGTTAGACAGCCGGGGTCTGAAGGTTGGAACATATGAGCAATAGGCTGTCATGGCTCAGCAAGCCATCATGACTTCAAAGCTTACTAAAGGCAGAGAATTAACCTTACCACTATGATAAATGTCTGCCCTCATTGGGCACAAAGTGCATTTTCCCCCGTCGTAGAGTGCTGTTTGGTTTGAACTGGTCCACTGTCGCCTCTGCCTCAGTCGAGGCCATTAGTGGGCTGTGGTAGGAAAAGGACCAGAGATCAATTTGTATCCCTGCTACAGGGAGAGCTGTGCGTCTCATTCATCGCTGTCAGGGCCAGCCCGTGCCCTGACCGTACAGTTTGCTACAGGAGAGAGCAGGCATTGGGACTCGCAGGGAACAGGCACTCCCACTCGGCTCCTTTCGGCCCCCCTAACCAAAGCAGAGCGCCATTAACCACAAGAATAATGACGCTGCCAAGGTGAAAAATGACAACTTTTTTATCTTCACTTGGAGGATTGGGTAATAAATGTTGCTGTCTTTTATGAATCCAGGGCTGGAAGTTTCCTAAATCTTCCCCGTGTGGAGACGGGCAATAGCTGAGCTGGGAGACCCACGGAATCAGGGAATTGTTCAATCAGATTGGACTCAGCATCATCAGTGGATCGTATTAATGGATGAAGATTCTCCAGGATTTCCATGCACGGTACTGCGAGTGGTGTCTTGAGTGCTATCGACTCCAGAACAGATAATGTCCATGTATATCATGGGATACTAAATAAACACCCACACAGCCAGGAATATATTGTGCTGCTGATTTCCCCAGGTTTAGAGAAGATGGCCTCTCTCTTTCTCTCTCTACACTTCATCCATCTCTCTCTCTCTCTCTCTCTCTCTCTCTCTCTGAGGCCATCTCTCTGACATTCACAGCACAACTCCCTGCACTCATCAAAACCTTGAGCTGTAACAAAGTTAGAAGCTCCCTGCGTTACCATAGCGATGTGCTTGGTACCTCCAGCGACCAGTTACCGAGGTAAAACACCTCTGATGTTGTATACCAGTACAGATGGAGACGGATAATTACTGGCAGGCTCTGCATGCTTTCAAACAAAATACAAACTTTTATCTGGAACGTAGTGAAATCAATACATGATGTGATGAGCGAAAACTTTTAAAAAATTAATGCTCAATCAGTATGAAAATCAAGTTAAATATTGACTCTGTAGACTGAGTTTATACTCACGCTAGAATTTGATAGATATTCTCTGACTTCCCCTTACGTAGCTTCAAAATCCAGGCTCCAGGATTGGCTTTCAACTGGAAGTATCCATTTTGACAGCATGGGTTCAAGTCACGTAGAGAGAGTGATCAGATATCTATTTTTTTTTTTTTTATTGAGTCCATACCAGAGGCATAGATGTACAAAGTTCTGCAAACTGCTCTCCATATGAGCCATTCTAATTCCAATTTGAGGCATTTTGAAACTTGGAGCCAAGTCATTTGAGACAGATGCATCACAACTGAATAGCCTTTATTAGGTATAGACAGACACATCGTACAAAACTTCAACGGTATTAGTCAGCCAGTCTTCTATGGTATTAGTCAGCCAGAGTATTCTATGATATTAGTCAGCCAGAGTCTTCTATGGTATCAGTCAGCCAGAGTCTTCTATGGTATTAGTCAGCCAGTCTTCTATGGTCTTAGTCAGCCAGAGTCTTCTATGGTATTAGTCAGCCAGTCTTCTATGATATTAGTCAGCCAGTCTTCTATGATATTAGTAATCCAGAGTCTTCTATGGTATTAGTCAGCCAGTCTTCTATGGTATTAGTCATCCAGAGTATTCTATGGTATTAGTCATCAATAGTCTTATATGGTATTAGTCAGCCAGAGTCTTCTATGGTATTAGTCAGCCAGTCTTCTATGGTATTAGTCAGCCAGAGTCTTCTATGGTATTAGTCAGCCAGAGTCTTCTATGGTATTAGTCATACATACTCTTCTATGGTATTAGTCAGCCAGTCTTCTATGGTATTAGTCATCAATAGTCTTCTATCTCTCTCTCTCTCTCTCTCTCTCTCTCTCTCTCTCTCTCTCTCTCTCTCTCTCTCTCTCTCTCTCTCTCTCTCTCTCTCTCTCTCTCTCTCTCTCTCTCTCTCTCTCTCTCTCTCTCTCTCTCTCTCTCTCTCTCTCTCTCTCTCTCTCTCTCTCTCTCTCTGAGGCCATATTCACACACAGCACAACTCCCTGCACTCATCAAAACCTTGAGCTGTAACAAAGTTAGAAGCTCCCTGCGTTACCATAGCGATGTGCTTGGTACCTCCAGCGACCAGTTACCGAGGTAAAACACCTCTGATGTTGTATACCAGTACAGATGGAGACGGATAATTACTGGCAGGCTCTGCATGCTTTCAAACAAAATACAAACTTTTATCTGGAACGTAGTGAAATCAATACATGATGTGATGAGCGAAAACTTTTAAAAAATTAATGCTCAATCAGTATGAAAATCAAGTTAAATATTGACTCTGTAGACTGAGTTTATACTCACGCTAGAATTTGATAGATATTCTCTGACTTCCCCTTACGTAGCTTCAAAATCCAGGCTCCAGGATTGGCTTTCAACTGGAAGTATCCATTTTGACAGCATGGGTTCAAGTCACGTAGAGAGAGTGATCAGATATCTATTTTTATTTTTTTATTTATTGAGTCCATACCAGAGGCATAGATGTACAAAGTTCTGCAAACTGCTCTCCATATGAGCCATTCTAATTCCAATTTGAGGCATTTTGAAACTTGGAGCCAAGTCATTTGAGACAGATGCATCACAACTGAATAGCCTTTATTAGGTATAGACAGACACATCGTACAAAACTTCAACGGTATTAGTCAGCCAGTCTTCTATGGTATTAGTCAGCCAGAGTATTCTATGATATTAGTCAGCCAGAGTCTTCTATGGTATCAGTCAGCCAGAGTCTTCTATGGTATTAGTCAGCCAGTCTTTTATGGTCTTAGTCAGCCAGAGTCTTCTATGGTATTAGTCAGCCAGTCTTCTATGATATTAGTCAGCCAGTCTTCTATGATATTAGTAATCCAGAGTCTTCTATGGTATTAGTCAGCCAGTCTTCTATGGTATTAGTCATCCAGAGTATTCTATGGTATTAGTCATCAATAGTCTTATATGGTATTAGTCAGCCAGAGTCTTCTATGGTATTAGTCAGCCAGTCTTCTATGGTATTAGTCAGCCAGAGTCTTCTATGGTATTAGTCAGCCAGAGTCTTCTATGGTATTAGTCATACATACTCTTCTATGGTATTAGTCAGCCAGTCTTCTATGGTATTAGTCATCAATAGTCTTCTATGGTATTAGTCATCCAGAGTCTTCTATGGTATTAGTCATCCTGAGTCTTCTATGGTATTAGTCAGCCAGAGTATTCTATGGTATTAGTCATCAATAGTCTTATATGGTATTAGTCAGCCAGAGTCTTCTATGGTATTAGTCAGCCAGTCTTCTATGGTATTAGTCAGCCAGAGTCTTCTATGGTATTAGTCAGCCAGAGTCTTCTATGGTATTAGTCATAAATACTCTTCTATGGTATTAGTCAGCCAGTCTTCTATGATATTAGTCATCAATAGTCTTCTATGGTATTAGTCATCCAGAGTCTTCTATGGTATTAGTCATCCAGTCTTATATGGTATTAGTCAGCCAGAGTCTTCTATGGTATTAGTCATCCAGAGTCTTCTATGGTATTAGTCATCCAGTCTTATATGGTATTAGTCAGCCAAAGTCTTCTATGGTATTAGTCAGCCAGAGTTTTCTTGGACGTTATTGGGCTTGTTTGAGTGGTAAGGCTGAAGCAACCAACTGCAGGGAAAGAGAATGGAAAGGGGGATACCTAGTCAGTTGTACAACTGAATGCATTCAACCTAAATGTGTCTTCAGCATTTAACCCAACCCCTCTGAATCAGAGAGGTACGGGGGGGCTGCCTTAATCGACATCCACATTATCAGCGCCCGGGGAGCAGTTGTTGTTGGGGGTTAACTGCTTTGCTCAAGGGCAGAATGGCAGATTTTTCCACCTTGCTGCATTGGGGATTCGAACCAGAAACCTTTCGGTTACTGGCCCAATGCTCTTAACCGCTAGGCTACAGACGAAAGTCGAGGAATGAAGTCAAGTGGAGGTGCATCTGCTACAGCTGAAAGTCGGACACTGACGTGGTTTTCCAACAAAAAGCACAAGCTACAGCTAGCTAGCACTGCAGTACATAAAATGTGGTGAGTAGTTGACTCAAAGAGAGAGAAAGACAACAGTTGAACAGTTTTCAACAAATTAATTTCTTCAAAAATGAAGGAAAAGCAAGAGAGAGAGAGAGAGAGAGAGTTCTTTTTTTTTCACTTTCAGTTTCACTTACTTAGCTAGCAAATGCAGCTAGCTAGTTTAGCCTACTGAAACACCCTGCTCAAACAGAGGGATGCTAAGTTAGCTAGCTGGTTATGACTATCCAACACAACACTGGAACTCTTCCAAGTCAAGGTAAGCTTTTGGTTGTATTCATTCATTGCCAAAGGGGCCCGCAGGTGTAACTGCTAAACTGCTTACTGACTGTACACTGTAACGTTACTGCATGATTGTAGCGGGTTTACTACCGCATTAGTTATATTAGCTATGTTGACTAGGATGTTACTTTAGCTAATATGGGGCCAACGATGTAGGCTATGTACAGCGGTTTTGATATGGTTTGGCTTGGAAAGGTTTTTTCGCCTGGTCACATACAGCTGATGTGTTGTTCATTGAAGTCCACAAACAAATGGAAAAGGTGAGAGGAGGAGAGTGCATAGATGCGAGAAGGAATACAATGTAGCTGCTATGAAAGTGGACAGTGTTTACGCGTGATCAGGGTTGTATTCATCCCACCGATTCTGTTGAAAAAACGTTTCTTAAACGGAAGCAAACGAAACGGGGATAAACATACCTGAATTTGTCCAATATAAACTCTCGTTTGCAACTGTTGGACTAATGATTACACCTTAGATAAGCTAGATGCAGGCAAGAGTGTGCAAGGCGGTATTGAATGTGTCACTGTCTGTCCATGTGTCACTGTCTGTCAACTTTTCTCTCAACCTGTGTGCACCTACGTTGTAAACTTTCATTCATAGCAACCTCATGATGGGTATAGGGACAATTTGAGTATCATGTAGTAGCCTAAACCTATCAAATCAAATCAAATGTTATTTGCCACATGCGCCGAATACAACAGGTGTAGACCTTACAGTGAAATGCTTACTCACAAGCCCTTAACCAACAATGCAGTTTTAAGAAAAATAAGTGTTCAGTAAGAAATAGATAAGTAAAAAATATTGATGTTAC
This sequence comes from Coregonus clupeaformis, assembly GCF_020615455.1. NCBI lineage: Eukaryota > Metazoa > Chordata > Actinopteri > Salmoniformes > Salmonidae > Coregonus > Coregonus clupeaformis. The sequence goes on from NC_059231.1 coordinate 2,046,737, forward strand.
ATTGAGTTGGGTGAATGGAATATGAATGACAGTCATCCAATATGCTGTAATAGAAATAAGGCCATGCTCATGAAAAAAAATAATTGTCCTCCCTCATCTTAAACGGCACTGACCGCCACTGGTCTCCAATCCCCATATCACACACTCACAAACTGTAAATATACACTCAGTGTCAAGTGTATTAGGTACACCACCCCATTTATGAAAATGGTTAGCTCCTACAGACAGTGAGTCATGTGGCCATGGCTTGCTATATAAAGCAGGCAGACAGGCATCGAGGCATTCAGTTACTGTTCGATTGAACGCTAGAATGGGCAAAACTAGAGACCTAAGCGACTTTGAGCGTGGTATGATCGTCAGTGGCAGGCACACCGGCTCCAGTATCTCAGAAACGTCTGGCCTATTGAGCTTTTCATGCACGACAGTGTCTAGGGTTTACGAGAACGGTGCGACAAACAAAAAACATCCAGTCGGCGGCAGTCCTGTGGGTGACAGCAGCTCGTTGATGAGACGTCGAAGGAGAACGGCAAGAATCGTGCAAGCTAACAGGCGGGCCACAAGCAGGCAAATAACGTGGGACAAACAAAAACAGTGATTGGTTGACAAATAGTGCCGCCCACAATTCAGGAAAGTTGTAGGTGGTGAGGAGCAACTGCAGAAAATTGAAGTCTACAGCAGTTGAAACTTCATGACCTTAGATAACATGGTTGTTGTAAAATTCATGCAGTCGACATGTAGGCGCAAGTAAGACAATTTTTAACCCCATAATGCAACACACATTGAAAGGTCATGTTCGAAAGGATAAAAACTGCAATGTATCATGGGTAAATTGTGACTGATCTACAAATAATAATGAGTAGTTGTTTATGATGTGAGGTGATGTGTAGATCAGTCAGTCAGTCTTTTTGATGCTCTCCAACACGGCCATTGTCTGCCAATCTTTATGCTAATGTTTTGCTTCAATCTGCCCTCTGACACAGTGGAGTCATAATGAGTGAAGATAACTCGGCAGACGATCAATACTACTAAAACATTTTCTGTGTATTTAAAACTGCCATCCCAGAGACTGATCCTCACATTTCCTCCCGAGAAGCTTGTCTTGCCACAGAGCTGCTGGGGAGAGTTAGACTCACACCAATAGCGTTTGCTGGCCGAGAGTACTTAGCACCTCTGAATGTCATTTGCGAACCAAGTGCGCGCCATTCTCTCTCTCTCTCTCTCTCTCTCTCTCTCTCTCTCTCTCTCTCTCTCTCTCTCTCTCTCTCTCTCTCTCTCTCTCTCTCTCTCTCTCTCTCTCTCTCTCTCTCTCTCTCTAAGGGTGAACCAATTCTTGACAGAGAGAAAAGTAAGAAAGAGCTGAAGACGGGCAGCCAACTGAACTAATATCCTCCTCGCCATGGATGTCTTGGAATACATTCCAATGTGCTCACAGTTGCAGAGGATGGAATGCACCTGTGCTCGCCAGCAGCAAAGTAGAGTTAGCAGCAATCGGTCACTGCTGGGTCATTGCAGTTGGAAGGAGTCTTGTGCTCCAAATTGGCATATCCTTAGCTTTCCCATATTCTCCTACAGCTACAAATAAAGTTAATTCCACTCAATTGCACCTATTTGATCAAGAGAATGCATCTACTTTAAAATCTCTCTATTGCCGCCATACCTCTATGCACTACCAAATCTGTTTTTAAACAATTTGCCTTAAGAAGCAGGGGAGGCCCAGAGCAATAAGGTGGTGTAATTAAGCAGATAGCATCTGTGGTGCAATCTCAGAGAGTTCCTGGGTGGTCATTCACATCCACACTACAGTACTTGGACAGGAAGTTTAATTAGGATCAGAGGAGGAGGCTTACCTCTTGAGGGGCATCTCGGATGGACAGCTTGGCTCGGCAGTTCATAAACACCTGCAGTTTCACATTGACCACTTGACTGAGCACCTGCCAGGGGGGGGGTAACCCAGTTACCACACAGCTAAATCAACCACACTCAGCTTGCAGGGTGAACCCACTAGCTCAAAGTCCGCTGTCCGTCATTACTCACCTACTGTATACCGCCTTGAAAACCTGTTTGAAACAGCTTTGGTTGAGAAGTTGATCAATGAGATGACAACCTATATATTCACCCACTCAAAAAGACAGCCAAAAATTGGTTGAATTTTCAGTGATTTATCACTATGATTTCAACCACCTAAAAGCACAGCAAAATTCAAATGGGAATACAATGTCAGATATTTTGTTTATTTCTACAACAGATTATTGTGTTATCACTGTGCTTCATCTAATAGCAGAACCAAATGACCTGGATTGTAGTTGAGATTACATTAAAAGTACATGGTGCAATTGATCAATGCCGTTCGAGATTCTGCATAGATTATTACAGCAATTGTGAAGATCACTACAGACCTGTGACGACCCATGCATGCTATCTTTATTTAACATGCATGCTTTATATGATTACTTAAGAAGAAATGTAAACTCAAACTGTGACCATGGATGTGTTACTCATTTTAAGGTTGAATGTTACATTAGTTTGTAAGATAGCCTTAACTTTCGGCTATTTACTGTATTACAAAATAAATATTGAATTCTGTTTGGTTGAAAACACAACCAAATATCAACATTTAAAAGAGATGTATGTACTGCTGGGATAGTTCCATCTGAGCCACTGGCTTAATCCCATTCTTTAACTTTTATTTTTGATTGAGTTGGAGACGTGAATAAAACATATCATTTGTTAACTTGTCGACAATTTAATAGGCTATTTATTGTATTTCAAAAGTGATATTAAATTGTGTTTGGTTGTCAACGCAACCAAATATCAATATTTGAAGGAGATTTATCTTTTGTTTGGATACTTTCAGCTGTGGCACTGATTTAGTCTGGCTTTAATTCCAGTTTGTCTACAAATTAATTATTGATATGTTGGATTCACGTCTCCATCTCAACCACAAATCAAAGGTAGCCCTTTACACTAGTACCCGTATCCAAGTTGAAAATGGCAGATTTGGACACTGATAAGCGCCTAAATTGGAACGCAGTGGCTGTACAGTAACATGCTACACATGAGGTCAGAGTTCTGCGCTTCACTGCTTCACTGCTCTGTATGGGTTTTGACTGACAGCCGTTCTGAACTTGAGCACTATGTGCTACAATAAGTATAGTTGAAGACTCTTGTTTGAGTCAAAAAACTGCATATAACTTACTTAGGAACTGTGCACACGTTGGCGAGGTTTGTGGCTACTTGGAAACAACAGTTAGTCCTCTCACTCAAACCCTTGTCTTTTTTTTAGCCCACATTTTCCAAGATAATTCTAAGCATGTTACTGGATGTATCCAGAGTATTTTCATATTTTGTTATCAACAAATGCAGCAAAAAGTGCAGTAAATGTAAAATGCACATGAAATCAACAGTGTAATGTTTGGATTCAGTCTTGTGTCAGGTGAATTGTTGTGTCCTTACCTTTAGTCTAATACTTAGACTAATAGTTTTCCCACAACCTTTTAATTGCCACCACGGTTAAGCATGTGCTTTCCATATTTCTTCTGTAAGAAACATTTCAGTTTAGCCCTATCCATGTAGGCCAATTCCCACAAGCGTAAGGGGTTAAAGAATAGGACCAAATCAAAACAAACATTAAATGCACTTTAAATAAAGTTTTATTTGATTTAGTCCTATTCTTTAACTTAGATTTTTGGTTGAGATGGAGATATCAATTATTAATTTGTAGACAAACTGGAATTAAAGCCAGACCAGTCAGTGGCACAGAAAATACATCTCCTTCAAATGTTGATATTTGGTTGTGTGACGAGGTGTGAAGGAAGGAGTCAGGTGCAGGATGTAAAATACCGAAGTCCAGGGTTTAATCCGTTTGCATAAATCAAACGCCCCAAGCGTCAAAACGAAACTAACAAGGGAAAACATCCACCTTGGCATAAACACTAAGAATAGTAGCTCAACCGAGCTACACATTCTCACAACAAACAATCACTCACAAAGACAAGGGGAACAGAGGGAACACTTATACACATACTAATTAGGGGAATGAGCACCAGGTGTGTGTGATTGACAAGACATGACAAGTGGAATGATGAGAATGGGATCGGCAGTAGCTAGTACTCCGGTGACGACGAACGCCGAAGCCTGCCCGAAACAGGAGGGGGGGCAGCCTCGGTGGAAGTCGTGACAGTAATCCAGCAGTGCGCCGACCCCGGCCTCGGGGACAGCCAGGAGGACGCGGAGCAGGCGCGAGTCGGATGACGACAGCGGAAATCCCTCAACAGGGAGGGATCGAGGATGTCCCGCCTTGGGACCCAGCACCGTTCCTCCGGACCATACCCCTCCCACTCCACGAGATACTGAAGGTCCCCCACCAGACGCCTCGAATCCAGGATGGAACGGATCAAATACACCGGGGCCCCCTCAATGTCCAGAGGAGGTGGAGGAACCTCCCGTGCCTCAGACTCCTGGAGCGGACCAGCTACCACCGGCCTGAGGAGAGACACATGAAACGAGGGGTTAATACGGTAATCAGGGGGAGAAACAACCTGTATGTCATCTAGTTTATTATCCTCAGGACTTTAAATGGCCCCACAAACCGCGGGCTCAGCTTCCGGCAGGGCAGGCGGAGGGGCAGATTCCGGGTCAAGAGCCAGACCTGATCCCCCGGTACGAACACCGGGGCCTCCCTGCGGTGGCGGTCAGCGTTGACCTTCTGACGACGCACGGCGCGCTGGAGGCGAATGTGGGCAGCGTCCCAAGTCTCCTCTGCGTGCCGAAACCAGTCATCCACCGCATGAGCCTCCTTCTGGCTCTGGTGCCACGGTGCCAGGACCGGATGGTAACCTAAAACACATTGGAAGGGTGTTAGGTTAGTGGAGGAGTGGCAGAGAGAGTTCTGAGCATATTCTGCCCATGGCAGGAACACCGACCACTCCCCCGGCCGGTCCTGACAGTAGGTCCGCAGGAACCTACCCACATCTTGATTCACCCTCTCCACGATCACCAACGCCGTAGTTCTGCTCCGCCGAGCTGATCTTCTTAGAAAAAAGAAGGCACAGGGGCGGAGCTTGGGTGGTGTGCCCGAGCGTTGGGATAAGACAGCTCCTATCCCTACCTCGGACGCATCCACCTCCACTACAAACGGTAGTGATGGATCAGGGTGAGCCAGTACTGGGGCTGAGGTGAACAGACCCCGCAATCTACTGAAGGCCAAATCAGCCTCAGCAGACCAGCGGAGCCGGGACGGCCCACCCTTCAACAAGGAGGTAATGGGAGCTGCGACCTTGCCAAAGCCCAGAATAAACCTCTGATAGTAGTTGGCAAAGCCAAGGAAGCGCTGCACCTCCTTTACCGTGGTTGGAGTCGGCCAATTACGCATGGCTGCAATGCGGTCTCCCTCCATCTCCACACATGTGGTGGTAATGCGATATCCGAGGAAGGAGATTGACTGCTGGAAAAACTCACACTTCTCTGCCTTGGCATAAAGATAATTCTCCAGCAGTCAGACCAGTACCTTGCGAACCAGGGACACATGCTCGGCGCGCGTAGCAGAATACACCAGGATGTCATCGATGTAGACCACTACACCGCGACCAAGCATGTCCCGAAACACCTCGTTCACAATGGACTGGAAAACGGATGGAGCATTCATTAAACCGTAGGGCATCACCAGGTATTCATAATGCCCCGAGGTTGTGCTGAATGCTGTTTTCCACTCATCCCCTTCCTGAAAACGCACCAGGTTGTAGGCACTCCTGAGGTCTAATTTGGTGAAAAAACGGGCCCCATGCATTGACTCAATCATTGAAGGAATGAAGGTAAGGGGGTAACTAAATCGTACCGTCACATTATTCAGTGGTCGATAATCAATGCACAGGCGTAAACCGCCATCTTTCTTCTTCACAAAGAAGAAACTCGAGGAGGCAGGTGAAGTGGAGGGACGTATATACCCCTGGTGCAGGGACTCGGTGACGTATGTTTCCATAGCCTCCGTTCCAGCCTGTGACAGGGGATACACATGACTCCTGGGAGGTACAGCGTCTACCCAAAGGTTTATCGAGCAATCCCCCTCCCGATGAGGTGGTCCTTTAGTCGCTTGCATCTTGGAAAACGCGAGCGCCAGATCATGGTATTCGGGGGGAATGCGCACGTGGGGGTACCGTCTGGACTTTCCACCGTGGTTGCACCAACGGAAACACCTAGACACCTACCCGGACACTCACGTGACCACCCCGTAAGAACCCTCTGCGGCCATGAGAAATTGGGGTTGTGAAGGGCTAACCACGGGATACCCAAGACTACAGCGTAAGCAGGAGACTCAATAATCATAATGATTATGCTCAACATGCGTCTCCTGCGTAATCATGGTGACTGGTACCGTAACTTCCTTAACCAACCCAGACCCTAATGGTCGACTATCAAGTGCTCTGATGGGAAACCAATGAAATGCCTTGACGGCGTGCAAATGCCCTGTCCATAAAATTCCCAGCTGCGCCTGAATCGACAAGCGCCTTACACTGGGAACCTACCAAGTGATCGGGAAAGGAGATAGACAAAGTACAGTGTGCCGCAAAGGGCTCTGAACACATTTGGGTGTTCGTTACCTGGGGTGACGCGTGAGTACCCTGCCTACCGCCTCCAGACCCAAAAGAACGTGAGGTGGATTATCCCTTTGTGCCACCAGAGTGGCACTGTTGCTGTCCTCCTGCGCTCTCTCGCTATCTCGACCGGTGGCTCCCCCCAGCTCCATCTGCTCGGGGTCAGAGTCGTCCGGAGTGGGAATGGGCAGACCCCTACCAGGACGTCCTCTGGCTGCTAGCAGATTGTCCAGCCGAATGGCCATGTCCACCAGTTGGGAGAATGATAGCATGGCATTCCGGCAGGCTAGCTCCCGTCGGACGTCCTCCCTTAGGTGGCACCGGAAATGGTCGATCAGGGCCCGCTCGTTCCACCCGGACCCCGCTGCCAGCGTCCGGAACTCCAGCGCGTAGTCTTGAGCGGTCCTCGTCCCCTGCCTCAGATGAACCAGTCTTTCGCCTGCCTCTCGACACTCAGGCAGGTGATCAAAAATGGCCCGAAAGAGGCGAGCAAACTCCCTGTAGTCCTCCAACGCGGTACCTCCCTCGTTCCACACCGCGTTGGCCCACTCCAGGGCTCTCCCATAAAGGCAAGAAACAAGGAACGGATACATTCTCCCGCTCCCGGGGCGCCGGCCTGATGCTGGAGAAATACAGCTCGAGTTGCCGTCCCATCGCTGCCGTCCCAGCAAACGCCGGTGGCCGGGATATCTGGATCCCTCCAGGGGCTGGGGTGTAGGTGGCTGGATCCGGTTGACCAGCTGGTCTCGATAGATCGGGTCCTCTCCTCTCCAGGCGTTCTACTAATAATATAATAATAATAATATGCCATTTAGCAGATGCTTTTATCCAAAGCGACTTACAGTCATGTGTGCATACATTTTTACGTATGGGTGGTCCCGGGGATCGAACCCACTACCCTGGCGTTACAAGCGCCATGCTCTACCAATTGAGCTACAGAGGACCGAACCCGATCCATCGCTTCCCCCAAACTGGCCAGCATCGAGGAGTGCTCCTGGACCCTTGCCACAACTCCAGGCATGCGGTCTTCTCCTGCTGACTCTATTCAGCGGGTGAGTGATTCTGTGACGAGGTGTGAAGGAAGGAGTCAGGCGCAGGAGGTAAAACACCGAAGTCCAGAGTTTATACCGTTTGCATAAATCAAACGCTCCAAGCGTCAAAACGAAACTAACAAGGGAAAACATCCACCTTGGCATAAACACTAAGAATAGTAGCTCAACCAAGCTACACACTCTCACAACAAACAATCACTCACAAAGACAAGGGGAACAGAGGGAACACACACACATACTAATTAGGGGAATGAGCACCAGGTGTGTGTGATTGACAAGACATGACAGGTGGAGTGATGAGAATGGGATCGGCAGTAGCTAGTACTCCGGTGACGACGAACGCCGAAGCCTGCCCGAACCAGGAGGGGGGGCAGCCTCGGCGGAAGTCGTGACAGTACCCCCCCCCCCCCGACGCGCGGCTCCAGCAGTGCGCCGACCGCAGCCTCAGGGACGGCCAGGAGGACGTGGAGCAGTGCGAGTCGGATGGCGACAGTGGAAATACCTCAACAGGGAGGGATCGAGGATGTCCCGCCTTGGGACCCAGCACCGTTCCTCCGGACCGTACCCCTCCCACTCCACGAGATACTGAAGGCCCCCCACCCGACGCCTCGAATCCAGGATGGAACAGACCGAGTAGGCCGGGGCCCCCTCAATGTCCAGAGGAGGTGGAGGAACCTCCCGCACCTCAGACTCCTGGAGCGGACCAGCTACCCCCGGAGGAGAGACACATTGGAAGGTTGTTAGGTTAGTGGAGGAGTAGCGGAGAGAGTTCTGAGCATATTCTGCCCATGGCAGGAACAAGTCGTGACAGGTTGAGTTGACAACCAAACACAATTCAATATCACTAAATATCATTGCATTTGAAATCAACCAGAGACTGAAACTCTAGGCCTATTATTGTATTGTCTATTTTTTGTTGAATCTTGGATTGAATTGAAACAATAGCTGTTGATGACTTTGCAAATTCTATATAGGCCTAAATAGCATCATTAATTATATTTGAGTGATAGAGTATGGTCACATTTATTTTGCTCTGTTAAACCTACCCTTTGGAATGACTTCGAAAGCAACAGTGAATCTATTAAGTGGAGATTTCTCAACAATCATTCTCACGATAGCACATTGGTAATAGTCAGCGACAAATATCATGGCTAAGCAGAGCTGGGCTTGGTTAAAACCTTTGATGGGAGACCAAAGAGTAGCTGTAGTTAGATCAAATCTCTAGTAGGAGGTGCTACCCAGTGGATATAAAGTTCAAGATCTGACATTGTTTTAAAGAGAAATTCAACATACATCCCAGCCGTGCCTGGCTGCCTGCAGCTAATTGAGTGGCAGTGTGAACATCACCCAATCACCCCATCACTACATACTGCAACACACTCTCCTAGTCTCCACCACACACTCTATATCATAGAGGCTGTGTGGCTGGCTGGCTGGCCGGGCGGCTGGCTGGCCGGATGGCTGGCTGGCTGGCCGGGTGGCTGGCCGGCTGGCCGGGTGGCTGGCCGGACGGCTGGCTGGCTGGGTGGGTGGGTGGGTGGCTGGTTGGCTGGCTGGCTGGCTGGTTGGCTGTCTGGTTGGATGCTCAGGCAGTGATAGTAAGGTGACTCATAGAATTCACCTCAGTCATATAACTGGGTTGGTTAAACAGCCCAGCTAGCCCACAGCTGCAGCAGGCAAGCAGGCAGTTAGGCAGGCAGGCAGCTAATGTACAGAGAGCAGCCAGTGGGTTTGTGTCAGTGAGTCATCATCAGTAGCAGACTGAATACGCAGGCAGCTCCAAATAGCACCATACCTTCCTTTTCCCTGAGGAACTCAGAGCTGTACATTACACACTGTGCAGCAGAAATAAATGGCTAATATCTGTCAAGATGGGTAATTACACTGAACAAAAATATAAACACAACATGTAAAGTGTTGGTCCCATGTTTCATGAGCTGAAATAAAAGATCCCAGAAATGTTCCATACGCACAAAAAGCTTATTTCTCTCAAATGTTGTGCACAAATTTGTTTACATCCCTGTTAGTGAGAATTTCTCCTTTGCCACCTGACAGGTGTGGCATATTACGAAGCTGATTAAACAGCATGATCATTACACAGGTGCACCTTGTGCTGGGGACAATAAAAGGCCACTCTAAAATGTGCAGTTTTGTCACACAACACAATGCCACAGATGTCTCAACTTTTGAGGGAGCGTGCAGTTGGCATTCTGACTGCAGGAATGTCCACCAGAGCTGTTGCCAGAGAATTGAGTGAACGTTGTTTTATAGAATTTGGCAGTATGTCCAACCAGCCTCAAAACCGCAGACCACGCGTTATCACGCCAGCCCAGGACCTTCACATCCGGCTTCTTCACCCTTCGGGATCGTCTGAGACAAGCCACCTGAACAGCTGATGAATTGAATAATTTCTGCACAAACTGTCAGAAACCGTCTCAGGGAAGCTCATCTGCGTCCTCGTCGTCCTCACCAGGGTCTTGACCTGATTGTAGTTTGGCGTCGTCACCGACTTCAGTGGGCAAATGCTCACCTTCCATGGCCACTGGCACGCTGGAGAGGTGTGCTCTTCATGGATGAATCCCGGTTTGAACTGTACCGGACAGATGGCAGACAGCGTGAATGGTGCTGTGTGGGTGAGCGTTTTGCTGATGTCAACGTTGTGAACAGAGTGCCCCATGGTGGCGGTGGGGTTATGGTATGGGTAGGCATAAACTACGGACAACAAACACAATTGCATTTTATCAATGGCAATGTGAAAGAACAGAGATACTGTGACGAGATCATGAGGCCCATTTTCGTGCCATTCATCCGCCGCCATCAGCTCATGTTTCAGCATGATTATGCACGGCTGGACCCATGTTGCAAGGATCTGTACACAATTCATGGAAGCTGAAAATGTCCCAGTTCTTCCATGGCCTGCATACTCACCAGACATGTCACCCATTGAGCATGTTTGGGATGCTCTGGATCGACGTGTACGACGGCGTGTTCCAATTCCCGCCAATATCCAGCAACTTCACACAGCCATTGAAGAGTGGGACAACATTCGACAGGCCACAATCAACAGCCTGATCAACTCTATGCCAAGGAGATGTGTCGCACTGCATGAGGCAAATGGTGGTCACACCAGATACTGACTGGTTTTCTGATCCACGCCCCTACCTTTTTTTAAGGTATCTGTGACCAACAGATGGAAATCTGTATTCCCAGTCATGTGAAATCCATAGATTAGGGCCTAATGAATTTATTTCAATTCACTGATTTCCTTATATGAACTATAACTGAGTAAAATCTTTGAAATTGTTGCATGTTGCATTTATATTTTTGTTCAGTGTAGATGGAACAGGCCTTGAAGAGTAAAGAGTTGAAGCGTTGTCTCAGCAACACTTTGGCAATATGGCTCAACTTCAACAGAGCAAACCCATCAAAACACTCATAAAACTCATTCTCCCTGCTACTTCAAATAATAGAAGTAGCAATTTCCTGATCCATTACAACAAAAGGAAAGTGCAGTGTAGGGAAAGGGTTTAGTGTCAGGAGAGTGAGAGTGCTATCCCTCACCTGTGCTTTTCTTTGACAAAGCGGACGGCCCTCCTACCCTCTCCTTTGGGGGCGGCGAGTAGGGCATCCACTTTCATTATGAGATTGCTGGCTCTGGGGGGCAGAAAGGTACAAGGGTTATTCCACCACTTATTAATGATGCTTATTAAGGTGGTCAGAGTGAGAAGATAGAGAATGGCACCCTATTCCAAATAGTGCACCCTTAAAAGAGTGCACTATGTGGGTAGATTTTGTTGTAGGCAGAACGCATCAGAATAGGATTCTATTGCATTGACAGGCACGACTCAGGCACATTCTCCAATCAGAGCTGCAGTAGGCCTATATGTAAATAGACCATTGCCATATATGGATCTGTGCCATTCACTTTGATCTGGACTGTGTTTACAGCATCAGCAGTCAAGAGTAGATGCGCTTGTTTTGAGATCAAAGCGAGAGCTACATGTAGCGCCGTGTGCACATTTGTTCATATCCTTTGATAGTTAGTGCGTTATTAGCCCAGTTATAGATAATTTGTAGTCAGCAATGGGAGTGATTGCTTCCTACAAGAGCACAAAACGTGTGCATCTCTAGACATCTTTGAAAAGCAAGTCAGGTAAAGAGCTTTTTTTTTTTGTCTTAAAGGGGCAGTGTTGTATTTTGAGACAGGCTTGAATAAGCTAAGTAGCCAATAGGCAGAGGGTAGCACAATTTGTCTGATTCTCTGTAATAACGGTATGGGAATAATAATGCATTTTATTTTGCATCAAACAACACAACAATATTTTCAGTTACCTTGTCTGAAGGACAAGTGGATAAACAGGTTAATGTAATGTCAAGCCCTGCATGTTTTTTTTTCAAAAGTCTCATGGAATGTAGGCCTACATTGAACACCACACATTGTCTGCTACTGTAGGCTGAACGATAGAACAGCTATTTCCATGTTAAAATGTTATTGGATCCATTTTCTCCATTGCTTTTGATGGTAGGCCACTCTGGTAGGCCTACATTATGATCAAATAGCCACTGTAGCCTACTTGACCACTGTTAAAAGTAAATTAAAGCGGGTACAGCCTCAGTGTTCACATTTTCCCTTTCTATTTTAGGAGGAGAGAGAACATCCCCTGCCCTGCAGGACGGATGTGACTGCAGAGGAATGTAAAATGATATTAATTGTTACTGCCATCTCCGGGCCTATCCCCTTCATCCTCTGCTGCTGAGACATCAGTCCTCAGCTCTGCACTATGATAACACACACACACACATGAACACACACAAAGCACACACACACACACACATACATACATACATACATACACACACACGCTGCAGACCTCTGTGCCACATGTGACCTCTGGGAAACAGACGTTATGCTGACTGGACAGTCTAGAGGGAGAACACTCCCCTGCCCCAGCAGCTTACTGTGGGATACCCCCTCTCATCTCATCTCCCACTGACAACACAGACAGCGCTTACCTCACCAAAACTTCAATGTACTATACTAACCCTCCAGATTGACAGTAATCCATGGTTCATACAATTATTTTTTATGATGATTTAGTATGACTCAGTAAGTATTGCTGAGCCGATACATTCCCTGGTGTGTTCATGTCATTGCAGTGGACAGTAGACTATATCACTACAGCACTGGTAAAAAAAAAAAGAAGAAATATGTTGTTTTACAGGCTCAGCCATAGTAGTACAGTGTCCCTGGAACAAAACAGGTTTAAGTGCCTTGCTCAAGGGCACAACGGCAGATTTTTCATCTTGTCAGCTCAGGAATTCAAACCAGCAACTTTTTGGTTACTGGCTCAATGCTCTAACCACTAGGCAGAGCCAGGACTGTAGTGTCCTGTCCACTCACCCTGCCGTTGCTGACCCACGGCCCCTTTGTCCAGCGTTCAGCTTCAGGACATCCCTGCAGAACAGCTGCAGACTGAGGAACACCACCATTGTGTTGAACTACTTCTCAAAGGCGTCCACATCCATGCCCTGCAGTGGAGAGAGAAACACAACACATACACTGTTGGTCTGAGCAGGTATATTGAGTGTAATAGCACTGTACATGTCTTAAGACCAGGTGATATATGATCTGATAGGCCTCAAGGACATTGCTCCCATTGAAGTCTGAATAACATTGACATAAAGTATGATGCATGCCGGGCTAGAAATCAATTTGTTATTAACAAATCGTTGAAGTCCTGCATCAGGGCAATCACTGCTACGCTTTTAAACATAAATACTGTATTTCATAGTAAGAGCGGACCGAGCAATCGGCAATGCGAATGCCGGGGGAAAGAAATCTGAAGAGATTAATCAATTTGTAATTAATCTAACGCAATTTTAATTAAACATTGGCAATTTTGGCCATAACAAATCAGCCACCAGAGAAAGCGTTCAGTTTGCAGAGTCAGGTTATTAGTTTCTCAAACCATTTTGTTTTTGCCCCCAAGGAAAACAGGTGAAATACCAATAATGTCAGTTCTGTCAGCAAGTCTGTCTTGATAATAACCTCATATCCCCTCTGGATTCCAAACCCCAAACCACCAACCCATAGAGCCTCCACACAGAGAGAGAGAGACAGAGTAGAGCTGGGACGATAAACCGAACATTTCTGACACCGACATTGCCTTCCTCTGTCGGGAATTTTTGGTGTTTATGATGCCTGCTGTTTGGTGAGATGTAGACCTGGTGGCAAAGGCGATACTGACAATACCCTGTCTCTTGTTGAGCTTTGACACAGAGTTTCTACCTGATAAGGTCATTTTAGGTTATATTTGCTATTCTGTGAGGGCCTATGTTCCGAACCCGCTACGGTGCTTTAGGTGCCAAGGATTCGGACATGTTGCAGCATTGTGTAGAAGTGAGATCCCATGATGTGAGAAATATGCAGGAGGGCATAGTCAGAGCGAGTAAACAGTTGGGATAGAGAACGCACTGTGTCAACTGTGGGGGTGCCCATGCAGCTGGGGATCCGAAGTGCCCTGTGAGAGAGAGACAGGTTGAGATTGCCAGATTTCGAGTGGGGCAGAATGTTCCCTATCTTGAGGCAGTGAAGACAGTAGAGGATAGCCCAAGAGTGAGTGATTCGACTGGTAGCCCCCAGTGAGTAGGCCTAAAGAGAGAGATCCAGAGAGGATGAGTTTTAGTAAGGTTGGATTTCTTGCGTTTATAGACATGGTGATCAACTGCACAGAGATTTTAGTGCAGAAGATCTACAGGAAGTTTTGAGAGAAGGGGTTCCATCCATGCCGACGGCCTGGTGTAGGATCTTTTAGAACCAAAGTAGTGAGATGAGGTGGTGGGTTTTTGGGGATACTGTATAGATGCAAGGTTAGATGGTGGTGCAATTGAAGATTTTCCCATTCCCCTTTTCCATTTTGTGACCAAAATGTGCAATCCACACTCTGACCTGCGAAAGGCAGCGATACGCAACACAGTGTCTAGTCTGCCGGAAAGCCACACGAAGAAGAAGAAGAAGAAGAAAAATACATCCATGATAAACCCCACAGAAGAAGAAGAGTACCTCAACAGACTCCTATTACTTGTCTAAAGCAATATTTTTAGCTCACAGCTGTAACTGTGAAGATTGTTGACATTGCTGGAAGTATTTTCAAGCTATTAGCTAGCTTACATTAGCAAGTAGCTAGCTAGTGTGGTGTGACTTGTCTTACATCGACAGACTACCATCACTTGTCCAATTTCGAATATGGCTCATGGGTGTGCTGTAGAAACTTGCAATAACAAACTAAGGAAGTGGTCGGCTATAATCTTTCACAAACTTCCATTGAATGATCTGGACCGATTGAAACTATGGCTAGTTTCCATGAGCATACCAAACATTAGGAACACCTCCCTAATATTGAATTGGCTGGATGTCCTTTGGTTGGTGGACCAAATCTTGATACACACGGGAAACTGTACACTCAGTGTAGATAACAACCAAGGATCGAGGATCTCAGAAAGTTAGTAGTTTGCTCTGAACATGTTTTAACGGAGGACTATTATGAGAGGATGGAACTGACAAGCCAAGATGAGATGTTTCTTGAGGGATACAGCGTTCTACGCATGCCAGAACAAAGTGGAATGGGGGTAAGTGTGCTGATGATCTAACATTATCTGACTGATTGAAATGTAGCTAGCTGTTCTCATGATAACATGTGATAGGCATGTCAATTTTCTCGTTGATAGGCTGTCCATGTCATTTGTTACATGTTTGTGAATGCCCTCCTCTCAAAGCATTTACATTTACATCATTTAGCAGATGCTCTTATCCAGAGCAACTTACAAATTGGTGCATTCAACTTATGATAGCCAGTGGGACAACCACTTTCTTTTCTTTTTTTTTATGGGGGGTGGGGGAAGAAGGATTACTTTATACTATTCCAGGTATTCCTTAAAGAGGTAGGGTTTCAAGTGTCTCTGGAAGGTGGTCAGTGACTCCGCTGTCCTGGCGTCGTGGGGGAGCTTGTTCTACCATTGGGGTGCCAGAGCAGCGAATAGCTTTGACTGGGCTGAGCTGGAACTATGCTTCCGTATAGGTAGGGGAGCTAGCAGGCCAGAGGTGGATGAACGGAGTGCCCTCGTTTGGGTGTAGGGTCTGATCAGAGCCTGAAGGTAAGGAGGTGCCGTTCCCCTCACAGCTCCGTAGGCAAGCACCATGGTCTTGTTGTAGATGCGAGCCTCAACTGGAAGCCAGTGGAGTGTGCGGAGGAGCGGGGTGACATGAAAGAACTTGGGAAGGTTGAACACCAGACGGGCTGCAGCGTTCTGGATAAGTTGTAGGGGTTTAATGGCACAGGCAGGGAGCCCAGCCAACAGCGAGTTGCAGTAATCCAGACGGGAGATTGACAAGTGCCTGGATTAGGACCTGTGCCGCTTTCTGTGTAAGGTAGGGTCGTACTCTGCGAATGTTGTAGAGCATGAACCTGCAGGATCGGGTCACCACTTTGATGTTTTCAGATAATGACAGGGTGTTTTCCAGGGTCACGCCAACGTTCTTTACACTCTGGGAGGGGGACACCATGGAGTTGTCAACCGTGATGGAGATGTCTTGGAGAGGACAGGCTTTCCCCGGAGGTAGAGCAGCTCCGTCTTATTAAGCTTGAGGTGGTGGGCCGACATCCAAGCTGAGATACCTGCCAGGCATGCAGAGATGCGTATCGCCACCTGGGTGTCAGAAGGGGGACACCATGTGAGGATATGACAGAGCAGAGTGACTTGGTGTATAGAGAGAAGAGGAGAGGGCCTAGAACCGAGCCCTGGGGGACACCAGTAGTGAGAGTATGTGGTGCAGACACAGATCCTCTACCCCGTCACCTGGTAGGAGCGGCCTGCCAGGTAGGATGCCATCCAAGAGTGTGCAGAGCCTGAGACACGGAGTCCTGAGAGGGTGGTGAGGAGGATCTGATGTTTCACGTGTCAAAGGCAGCAGATAGATCTAGGAGGTTGAGAACAGAGGAGAGAGAGTTAGCTTTGGCAATGTGGAGAGCCTCCGTGACACAGAGAAGAGCAGTCTTGGTTGAGTTACCCGTCTTGAAGCTTGACTGGTTAGGATCAAGAATATAATTCTGAGAGAGATAGCGAGAGAGTTGGTCAAAGAAAGCAGGAGGGGGGGATTAAGGAGGGAGGAGAAGGTGGAAAATAGTTTCCTAGGGTTAGAGGCAGAAGCTTCAGAGTGATAGAAAGTGGCTTTAGCAGTAGATGCAGAAGAGGAGAAGGTAGAGAGGAGGGAGTGAAAAGATGATAGGTCCTCCAGAAGTTTAGTTTTCCTCCATTTTTTGCTAAGCTGTCGCAACCCTGTTCTGTAAGCTCGCAATGTCGGAGCAGGGGGCCGAGCATAGGATGCGGAAAGTGAGGAGAGTAGGGTCGAAGAGGCAGAATCAGGGAGAAGGATTCAGCAGAAGGGAGAGATGATGGGATAGAAAAGCAGAGAGACCATCTGGGTTGGAGGACAGGGAGACAGAAAAATAAACAAAGTAGTGATCAGAGACCTGGAGGGGGGTTGCAGTGAGATTAGTAGGCGAACAGCCTCTAGTGAAGATGAGGTGTCAAGCGTATTGCCTTTTGAGTGTGAATGGACTGGGAAAGGGTGAGGTCAAAAGAGGCAAGGAAGGGAAAGAAAGAGTTGGAAAGAAATTAATTGAAGGCAGACATCGGGAGGTTGAAGTCGCCAAGTATGAAGTGTGGTGAGCCATCGTCAGGAAATGAGCTTATCAACGTGTCAACTTGGTACTGTCTATTTTATTGTATATTTGACCTTTTATTGATGTGAATTTTGTGAATGCCTTGTCTATACTGTGTATTGTACATTCTGTGGAGTGATCTGTATTGTGTTGTAAAAAACTGCATTTATTAGAGTGATTTTACTAAATTGGTAGGCAATGACTGGCTGTGAAGCTGAATCATCGGAGTGTAATTACAACAGGCCCATTACATCCTCTGCCTCCTTGAATCCCATGTAGAATCCTGTCAGCGAGGAATATTTGTGGTGAATGGCACAAACAACACATGAAGGCAAGACTCTTCTGTTCCCTCATCTCAGTCTCTCTCCCTTCAGTGCCCACTCTAACACCAGTCGCTATGCAACCAGCCTGTTTTGACTGAGAACGAATAAGTCGTTATTTGTGAGTAGCTAGATACAAATAATCTAATAACAAGAAACAATTTTATTTGATCAGAGTGCAATTATAAAACAACAAAAGTTATCAATTAGTTATCTTCTTTCTATTTATGTTCCTGTGTGCTGGGACAAGCACAAATAATGTCACTTACTTGATAGAGATGTCAATTCGGTCCAGCAGGAATGGGCTGCTTCTTCCAATGTATTTTTGGGACATATCTCTATTACTCCAGGATTGATGAGTGCAGAAAAGTCCTCGTTGTTTGTTACACAGTCACTGAGTGCGCTGCTTTCTTCGACATAGATATTAAGCCCCCCAATCGATGGCAGTAACAAGTCCCACTCTGCGCAGCACAAACACTCAACGTCGGTTGCCATGGGTTGCCATGGGCTGCCATGGGCAGACATGCCCCGCAGTTGCCACCGCTCCTGGTAGCTCCTCTACCAGCTCCGCTGACTCAGCCTCCCTCCGTGCTCGCTCAGCATCCAACTGCACACGTTCCTCCTCAGTAAATTCTGGCTCTAATAAATATGGCTCTGAATAGAAATGTTCTTCTTCTACCTCAAAGTCCGACATGATTTATCAAATGCTATGATGATTTGCCAAGATGCAAGCTAGCTAGCTACTTGTGTAGCTACTACAGTACGCAACATCTGGCTGAGTCCTGTGAGTTTTGTTTACAAAACCACACCAAGTCTCGCGGGAAGAGAGCGCAGGCAGAACCCAAAGTAGTCCGTAAATGAGGAAGTTGATAGAATCTAATTTCTTACGATTATCAGTGAAATTAACACATTTATAAAATATTGATTAATATGTATAGCTTTATAAGACTATAAATGACTAACCATTCAGCATTGTTAGCACTGTAGCTCAGTTGGTAGAGCATGGCGCTTGCAACGCCAGGGTTGTGGGTTCGTTTCCCACTGGGGGCCAGTATGAAAAATGTATGCACTCACTAACTGTAAGTCGCTCTGGATAAGAGCGTCTGCTAAATGACTAAAATGTAAGTTAGGTCTATTTCCCTGCTTTTGAGAGGAGCTGGCTAGTAGATACCATAGACTTCCAGTCATTACGCTAACGCTAGCACAATGACTTGAGAAACGACCTCAAATGTTCTTCATACTGGACACAGAGACATATAAAAGTTCATCTGACTCTGGGGAAGTAGATACAGGGCTTAATTGCCAAAATCCCGAAGTATCCCTGTGTTAGGTTAAAATATTCCTAGAAGTTACAGAGGATGCTTAGAGGGACATGTAAAAATGCTGATTTTTGGCACTTTAGCAAGTCTTTATTCATATTAAAAATCGGATTTATTGAATCGGCAGGTAAGGGTGCTCTCGAGTGGCTAGATGTTCTTTACCATTCGTCCATCAGATTTGCCACCAATGCTCCTTATAGGACACATCACTGCACTCTATACTCCTCTGTTAACTGGTCATCTCTATATACCCATCGCAAGACCCACTGGTTGATGCTTATTTATAAAACCCTCTTAGGCCTCACTCCCCCCTATCTGAGAACCTACTGCAGCCCTCATCCTCCACATACAACACCCGTTCTGCCAGTCACATTCTGTTAAAGGTCCCCAAAGCACACACATCCCTGGGTCGCTCCTCTTTTCAGTTCGCTGCAGCTAGCGACTGGAACAAGCTGCAAAAAACACCCAAACTGGACAGTTTTATCTCCATCTCTTCATTCAAAGACTCAATAATGGACACTCTTACTGACAGTTGTGGCTGCTTCATGTGATGTATTGTTGTCTCTACCTTCTTGCCCTTTGTGCTGTTGTCTGTGCCCAATAATGTTTGTACCATGTTTTGTGCTGTTACCATGTTGTGCTGCTGCCATGTTGTTGTCATGTTTTGTTGCTACCATGCTGTGTTGTCATGTGTTGCTGCCATGCTATGTTGTTGTCTTAGGTCTCTCTTTATCTAGTGTTGTGGTGTCTCTCTTGTCGTGATGTGTTTTGTCCTATATTTTTATTTTGTTTATTTTTAATCCCAGCCCCCGTCCCCGCAGGAGGTCTTTTGCCTTTTGGTAGGCCGTCATTGTAAATAAGAATGTGTTCTTAACTGACTTGCCTACTTAAATAAAGGTAAAAAATTATTATTATTATTATTATTGAATCTAGGTTTCTCTGGAGACATAATACATTATCCATACCACCAGAGGGTGGAGGGAGACCTGTATCAGTGATTTTTACCAGATAGACAGATAATCTGCAGAGATATAGCTCCCCATGTGCTCGCCAAAGACTGTACTTTCTACACCATGTATCATATGACTTTGTACAAAACCAAAATTACCGTATTTTTGGCCATTTAAAAAAAATGCCAATGGTATACAAAGTCTCCCGCTGGTATAAATCATTGATAGAACTGCAATTCAGAAGTCAGATATCCTCTAAATCTACTCAGAGAGAAATGTTGGTTTGTTTTCTCCAAAAAGTAGTTATTCTAGGGCAAATCTAAAATGTATTTATTTGAATCCAGGTTCCTCTGGAGACATAATATTACATTATGCATATCATTAGAGGGTGGAGGCGGACTTGTATTGGTGATTTTGACCAGATAGGTCACCTGCAGAGATGGAGCACCTTATGTACTCGCCTATGGTTATAACTGGTTGTAACTAGGTATGATTGTGTACAAAAATCTAAATTACCTTACATACAGTTGAAGTCGGAAGTTTACATACACTTAGGATGGAGTCATTAAAACTCGTTTTTCAACCACTCCACAAATTTCTTGTTAACAAACTATAGTTTTGGAAAGTCGGTTAGGACATCTACTCTTTCCAACAATTGTTTACAAACAGATTATTTCACTTATAATTCACTCTATCACAATTCCAGTGGGTCAGAAGATTACATACACTAAGTTGACTGTGCCTTTAAACAGTTTGGAAAATTCCAGAAAATGATGTCATGGCTTTAGAAGCTTCTGATAGGCTAATTGACATCATTTGAGTCAATTGGAGGTGTACCTGTAGATGTATTTCAAGGCCTACCTTCAAACTCAGTGCCTCTTTGCTTGACATCATGGGAAAATCAAAAGAAATCAGCCAAGACCTCAGAAAGAAACATTGTAGACCTCCACAAGTCTGGTTCATCCTTGGGAGCAATTTCCAAAAGCCTGAAGGTACCACGTTCATCTGTACAAACAATAGTACGCAAGTATAAACACCATGGGACCACGCAGCCATCATACCGCTCAGGAAGGAGACGCGTTCTGTCTCCTAGAGATGAACGTACTTTGGTGCGAAAATTGCAAATCAATCCCAGAACAACAGCAAATGACCTTGTGAAGATGCTGGAGGAAACAGGTACAAAGTATCTATATCCACAGTAATACAAGTCCTATATCGACACAACCTGAAAGGCCACTCAGCAAGGAAGAAGCCACTGCTCCAAAACCGCCATAGAAAAACCAGACTACGGTTTGCAACTGCACATGGGGACAAAGATCTTACTTTTTGGAGAAATGTCCTCTGGTTTGATGAAACAAAAATAGAACTGTTTGGCCATAATGACCATCGTTATGTTTGGAGGAAAAAGGGCGTGGCTTGCAAGCCAAAGACCACCATCTCAACCGTGAAGCACGGGGGTGGCAGCATCATGCTGTGGGGCTGCTTTGCTGCAGGAGGGACTGGTGCACTTCACAAAATAGATGGCATCATGAGGAAGGAAAATTATGTGGATATATTGAAGCAACATCTCAAGACATCAGTCAGGAAGTTAAAGCTTGGTCGCAAATGGGTCTTCCAAATGGACAATGACCCCAAGCATACTTCCAAAGTTGTGGCAGAATGGCTTAAGAACAACAAAGTCAAGGTATTGGAGTGGCCATCACAAAGCCCTGACCTCAATCCTATAGAACATTTGTGGGCAGAACTGAAAAAGTGTGTGCGAGCAAGGAGGCCAAAATTCACCCAACTTATTGTGGGAAGCTTGTGGAAGGCTACCCAAAATGTTTGACCCAAGTTAAACAATATACATGTTAAACAATATAAATGCAATGCTACCAAATACTGATTGAGTGTATGTTAACCTCTGACCCACTGGGAATGTGATGAAATAAATAAAAGCTGAAATAAACAATTCTCTCCACTATTATTCAGACATTTCACATTCTTAAAATAAAGTGGTGATCCTAACTGACCTAAAACAGGGAATCTTTACTAGGATTAAATGTCAGGAATTGTGAAAAACTGAGTTTAAATGTATTTGGCTAAGGTGTATGTAAACTTCCGACTTTAACTGTATATGCTTAGTTGCAGTCAAAACAGACAGTTCATAAAAGTCTGTCAGTGGTAGAACTGTACTACAGAAACCAGCTACCCTCTGAATGTACACATAGTGCTGAATTGATGTGTATTCTTAGAAAAATTGCTATTCTACTGAAAATGTTATTTAAATACCAAAATTCCTATAATATCCTCCAATGTTCTATATGTGTCAACTTGTTCTGGT
The DNA here is from genome assembly GCF_020615455.1 of Coregonus clupeaformis. Classification (NCBI taxonomy): domain Eukaryota; kingdom Metazoa; phylum Chordata; class Actinopteri; order Salmoniformes; family Salmonidae; genus Coregonus; species Coregonus clupeaformis. Next base: position 2,069,013 of record NC_059231.1, read on the forward strand.
ATTTGGTTTGCCATGATAGTTGGTTTGAAGTGACTGAGGATTTGGGCATGCTTTTTGAAGCATCCTTCCATAGGCCCAACAATCCCCATTGTTTCACTAGCAGTGATGCTAATGCTGGCTGTGGGGGAAGTAAATAAAGAACTAAGCCATATTTTTGGTCATTGTCTCTCAGGATCAGTGGATCAATCACTTTTTCTGAATATAATTAGGTATATTTCATATTTTAGTGTACCGTCCCTTTAAATGGCAGTTATTTTTACCACATACAGTGCCTATAGAAAGTCTACAACCCCTTTTAACTTTTTTCACATTTTGTTATGTTACAAAGGGGGATTAAAATAGATTTCATTGTACTTTTTTTGTCATTGATCTACACAAAATACATTAAAAAAAGACATTAATAAAAATGATATAACTAAAATATAGTAGTTGCAAAAGTATTCACACCTTTGTTTAGGCAAGCCTAAATTAGTTCAGAAGTAACATTTGGCTTACAAATCACATAAGTTATATGGACTCACTCTGTGTGAAATAATAGGGGTTGACATGATTTTTGAATGACTACCCCTTCCTCTGTCCCCCATAAACACAACATCTGTAAGGTCCCTCAGTCAAGTATTGAATTTCAAGCACAGATTCAACTACAAAGACCAAGGAGCTTTTCGAAAGCCTCATAAAGAAGGGCAGTGATTGGTAGATGGGTAAGAATATCAAATCAGACAGTGCTTTTGCTATGAGACTCGAAATTGAGCTCAGGTGCATCCTGTTTCCATTGATCATCCTTGAGATGTTTCTACAACTTGATTAGAGTCCACCTGTTGTAAATTCAATTGATTGGACATGATTTGGAAAGGTACACACGTGTCTATATAAGGTCCCACAGTTGACAGTGCATGTCAGAGCAAAAACCAAGACATGAGGTTGAAGGAATTGTCCGTAGAGCTCCGAGACAGGATTGTGTCGAGACACAGATCTGGGGAAGGGTACCAAACTATTTCTGCATCGTTGAAGGTCCCCAAAAACACAGTGGCCTCCATCATTCCTAAATGGAAGACGTTTGGAACCACCAAGACTCTTCCTAGAACTGGCCGCCCGGCCAAACTGAGCAATCAGGGGAGAAGGGCCTTGGTCAGACACCAAATACAGGTGTGCCAAGCTTGTAGCGTCATACCCAAGATGCAGTCGTCCTTCTGAACTGAGCTGCAGGACAAGAAGGAAACGCTTTAGGGATGTCACCATGAGGCCATTGGTGATTTTTAAACAGTTACAGAGTTTAATGGCTGTGATGGGATAAAACTAAGGATGGATCAACAACATTGTAGCGACTCCACAATAATGACCTAAATGACAGAGTGAAAAGAGGAAATAAAAAGATACAGAAGAAAAATATTAGAAAACATGCAAAGAAGAAGAAAGAACCTCTGCAAAGGAAAACACTTATTGGGGCAAATCCAACACAACACATCACTGAGGAAAGTGTAAACATGTATTTGCATTTTACAGAATATGTAAATTAACAGCAATTTTGCTAAAATAACAGTCTGTTTTTGTATTTTTCTTCTTCAAATAAAGTTATTTACATGTTTAATTATGTTTTTATAAGAATTAAGTTCATATGTTGCTATGATTGTTGCTCTTTCCAAAAGTGTATTCTTGGGGTCAAAATGACCCAGTTGTTAATCCATGTATGTAAAATGTTTTGGTAGTATGCCGGTTAAAGGCCACTTCATCTAATATAATTTCTACTTAAAATATCAAAGGTGGCAAAAGGCACTCATTCCGTGGAATGACCCAACTATGTCTATATAGAGAATGTTGTGGATGTCCTTGAAATGACTGTCCAGAGAGGAGATTTATTTTGAGAGTACATGAGAGTCCACTAACTGTATAACATTCTTATCTCATTGACAACGGTCTCAGCAGATAGCTCATAATAACTATACCTTTGTAATATGTCTCAATAGCTTGCAGTGGCCAGACCTTCACGACTCTGTTAATGGTCTTTCTCTTCTTCTCTGCAGTAGTGAGTGAGGTATAACCTCTGGCTGTGTTTGAAATCCACCATGGAATATTTATGTGGGTATTTATCAGAGAACAACAACTGCAGTCTTTGTTTGTTTCAGGCTGAGATGAAATGTGTCCCATGCAAGTTTGACATTTTAATTCCAGCAAAGATTCTCCATACCTACCTTGCTCAACTACATAAAAGGCTACATTTGCATTGGTGTGGGGAAAGCCAATGCAGTGTAATTCATTTGGATTCCTAAATCACATTGACATGACTGATCGGTAATACTGAGCAAAAACTTTGGATTGCATATTTTAAAATAAATGATAATTTATTCATAGCTTAATTCATTGCTCAAAACTTTGCCAGTGAAAAAGCTTTCCTTTGTGCATTGTGTGGATAAGCGGAAAGGAGGAGAAGTGTCGTAGTGTCGAGTACAGCAACAGAATCGCAAATCAAATCAAATTGTATTTGCCACATGCACAGTGAAATGCTTACTTACAAGCCCTTAACCAACAATGCAGTTTTAAGAAAAATAAGTGTAAAGTAAAAAATGGATGAGTAATAAATATAAATAAGAAAGGAGCAGTAAAATAAAATAACAGTAGTGAGGCTATATACAGGGGGTACCGGTACAGAGTCAATGTGCGGAGGCACAGGTTAGTCGAGATAATTGAGGTAATATGGGGTCCTCTGTAGCTCAGCTGGTAGAGCACGGCGCTTGTAACGCCAAGGTAGTGGGTTCGATCCCTGGGACCACCCATACACAAATAATGTATGCACGCATGACTGTAAGTCGCTTTGGATAAAAGCGTCTGCTAAATGGCATATTATTATTATTATTATATTATTATGTACATGTAGGTAGAGTTAAAGTGACTATTCATAGATGATAAACCGAGAGTAGCAGCAACGTAAAAGAGGGGGTGGGGTGTTGTGGGGGGAACAATGCAAATAATCCGGGTAGCCATGATTAGCTGTTCAGGAGTCTTATGGCTTGGGGGTAGCAGCTGTTAAGAAGCCTTTTGGACCTAGACTTGACGCTCTGATACCGCTTGCCGCCCCACCACATGTTTCAGTGCGTTCAGCAGCAGTCTTCTCCCTGAGGCCTTTTCAAAATCCCCAACGATCCACGCTGTCACTCCATTAATCCCATCCTCATCTGGAGAGAAACATCCATTACTGTAGGGGAGAGTGGGGTAAATTGAGCAGTTTTTTACATTCAGCATCACTCCGTCAAGGCAAATATAGTATTATTTCTAACAAAGATATCTACATAGAGTGCGTTCGGAAAGTATTCAGACCCCTTTACTTTTTCCACATTTTGTTATGTTACAGCCTTATTCTAAAATTGATTAAATTGTCCCCCTCATTAATCTACACACAATACCCCCATAATGACAAAGCAAAATTGTTTTATTTATTTGTGCAACAACAAAAAAAAAACTGGAAATATCACATTTACATACGTATTCAGACCCTTTACTCAGTACTTTGTTGAAGCACCGTTGGCAGCGATTACAGCCTCGAGTTGGGTATGATGCTACAAGCTTGGCACACCTGTATTTGGGGTGTTTCTCCCATTCTTCTCCGCTGATCCTCTCAAGCTCTGTCAGGTTGGATGGAGAGCGTTGCTGCTCAGCTATTTTCAGGTTTCTCCAGAGATGTTTGATCGGGTTCAAGTCCGGGTTCTGGCTGGGCCACTCAAGGACATTCAGAGACTTGTCCTGATGCCACTCCTGCGTTGTCTTGGCTGTGTGCTTAGGGTCGTTGTCCTGTTGGAAGGTGAACCTTCGCCCCAGTCTAAGGTCCTGAGCACTATGGAGCAGGATTTCATCAAGGATCTCTCTGTACTTTGCTCCGTTCATCTTTCCCTCGATTCTTATTGGTCTCTCAGTCCCTGCTGCTGAAAAACATCCTCACAGCATGATGCTGCCTCCACCATGCTTCACCGTAGGGATGGTGCAAGGTTTCCTCCAGACGTGACGCTTGGCATTCGAGCCAAAGAGTTCAATCTTGGTTTCATCAGACCAGAGAATTTTGTTTCTCATGGTCTGAGAGTCCTTTAGGTGCCTTTTTAGCAAACTCCAAGCAGGCTGTCATGTGCCTTTTACTGAGGAGTGGCTTCCGTCTGGCCACTCTACCATAAAGGCCTGATTGGTGGAGTGCTGCAGAGATAGTTGTCCTTCTGGAAAGTTCTCCCATCTCCACAGAGGAACTCTGGAGCTCTGTCAGAGTGACCATCGGGTTCTTGGTCACCTCCCTGACCAAGGCCCTTCTACCCTGATTGCTCAGTTTGGAAAGGCGGCCAGCTCTAGGAAGAGTCTTAGTTGTTCCAAACTTCATCTATTTAAGAATGATGGAAGCCAGTGTGTTATGGGAAGATTCAATGCTGCAGAATTTCTTTGGTACCCTTCCCAAGATCTGTGCCTCGACACAATCCTGTCTCGGAGCTCTACGGACAATTCCTTCGACCTCATGGCTTGGTTTTTGCTCTGACATGCACTGTCAACTGTGGGACCTTATATAGACAGGTGTGTGCCTTTCCAAATCATGTTCAATCAATTTAATTTACCACAGGTGGACTCCAATCAAGTTGTAGAAACATCTTAAGGATGATCAATGGAAACAGGATGCACCTGAGCTCAATTTCGAAGTCTCATAGCAAAGGGTCTGAATACTTATGTAAATAAGGTATTTATTTATTTATCTTTAATACATTTGCAAAGAATTCTAAAACCTGTTTTCACTTTGTCATTATGGGGTATTGTGTGTAGATTGATGAGCAAAACAATTTATTCAATCCATTTCAGAATAAGGCTATAAAGTAAACAAACTGTGGGAAAAGTCAAGGGGTCTGAATACTTTCCGAAGGCACTGTATATTTCAGGATGTCGTGTAGTTCAGGAAATAATCAGAATTCATGTCAACATTACAGTTCTGAAAACATAGCTTGTCCAAAAAAAGTGGTCTCTTGCCACAACCTACCCCGGGTATTGGGTCAATAGAGCCGCGGGATAGTTGAGCCTACACATGAAATACTACCACTACTTTTTTTTTAAACCATGTCTAGCTGTATTTCCCAAACACGATTCAACACAACAATCACTTTGTAATAGTTTTAAGCATCTTTTAACACAGGCTTAACAAACACTTGTACACTTTTAACATATGCCATGCCCTGTTGTTACTTCATATGCCAGCAATAATGGCTTGCATTACAGCTGGGAATGAAACTCTTACATTTGCTCAACTTGATATTGGTTCAACCATTGGCTCAACTTACCCGATGGCCATTGGCTCAACTTACCCCAAGGCAAACATTTTGACAATATTAGCCCACACAGTTAAAAGGATGCACCTCCATGCTTGAAGCTTATAGAGACCTCAACTGATATATAGAATAATCTTAAAAGTATCTACTTTGGTTAAGATACAAGTGTCATGAAACTTCTAACACAATAAATTCATTTGACTTGGTGAAAATCCGTTTTTTGGACCTAACTTGCTTTTTCCATGTGGTTTCTTCCTTCAGACTCCATGAAATTGGTGATACTGTCTATACATAACATTACATTTGAGTCATTTAGCAGACACTCTTATCCAGAGTGATTTACAGTTAGTGAGTGCATACATTTTTCATACTGGCCCCACGTGGGAAACGAACCCACAACCCTGGCGTTGCAAGCGCCATGCTCTGCCAACTGAGCTACAGGGGACATTAGAGTATAGATTCAGTATAGTGAGCTCCAATAGTATTGGGACAGTGGCACGGGTTTTGTTATTTTGGCTCTGTACTCCAGCACTTTGGATTCAAATCTGAATGAATCGTGACATGCTAACCTCTCACCATTAGCCCAAGACATGCTAGCCTCTCACCATTACAGTAACAGGGGAGGTTAGTATTGTTGTTTTTTTTGTTGTTTTTTTTGGGGGGGGGGGTATGATATTTATGCCTCTGTAACTTTCTCACTCATCATTATTCACGATTCATTCAGGATTATCCCTAATCATGGTAGCGTCCAACTTAAAAGTGTTTAGAAACATATTCTATTCTTATATATTATTTACCATTAATTTCTATTGGGCACAAAATAATCTGAAACACAACCAAAACAAACAGCAAATGCATCCAACAAGTGTGTAGAGCTTGATGTAATCATTACGTGCTAGGAGTATGTGACCAAATACTTTAATACACATAAGTGAATTTGTCCCAATAGTTTTGGTCCCCTAAACTGGGGGGACGATGTACAAAAAGTGCTGTAATTTCCAAATGGTTCGCCCGATATGGATGACCCTCAAATTAAAGCTGACAGTCTGCACTTTTAACGTCACAGTCATTGTATCATTTAAAATCCAAAGTGATGGAGAACAGAGACAAAATAACAAATGTATCACTGTCCCAATACTTTAGGAGCTCACTGTGTATACACTGAGTGTACAAAACATTAGGAACACCTTCCTAATATTGAGTTGCATCCCCTTTTGCCCTCAGAACAGCCTCAATTCGTTGGGGCATGGACTCTACAAGGTGTCGAAAGCATTTATGTTATTTATATTTTATTTAACTAGGCAAGTCAGCTAAGAATTGAATGAGAACAAATTCTTATTTACAATGACGGCCTACACCGGCCAAACCCGGACGACGCTGGGCCAATTGTGCGCCGCCCCAGGGTGTCTGTAGTGACGCCTCAAGCACTGAGATGCAGTACCATAGACCGCTGCGCCACTCGGGAGCCCCACAGGGATGCTGGGCTATGTTGACTCCAATGCTTCCCACAGTTGTGTCAAGTTGGCTTGATGTCCTTTGGGTGGTGGACCATTCTTGATACACATGGGAAAATGTTGAACGTGAAAAACCCAGCAGTGTTGCAGTTCTTGACACAAACCGGTGCGCCTGGCACCTACTACCATACCCAGTTCAAAGGCACTTAAATATTTTGTCTTGCCCAATCACCCTCTGAATGGCACACATTCACAATCCATCTCTCAATTGTCTCAAGGCTTAAAAATCCTTTAACCAGTCTCCTCCCCTTCATCTACACTGATTTGAAGAGGATTTAACAAGTGACATCAATAAGGGATCATAGCTTTCACCTGGATTCACCTGGTCAGTCTAAGAGTGTCTGCTAAATGACTAAAATGTAAATGTAACGTCATGGAAGGAGCAGGTGTTCTTAATGTTTTGTATACTCAGTGTATATACAGTGCGTTCAGAAAGTATTCAGACCCATTGACACGTTTTGTTACGTTACAGCCTTGTTCTAAAATGGATAAAATAAATATAAATGTCAATCTACCCACAATACCCCCGTAATGACAAAGCGAAAACAGGTTACCTTATTTGCATAAGTATTCAGACCCTTTGCTATGAGACTCAAAATTGAGCTCAGGGGCAACCTGTTTCCATTAATCATCCTTGAGATGTTTCTACAAGTTGATTGGAGTCTACCTGTGGTAAATTCAATTGATTGGACATGATTTGGAAAGGCACACACCTGTCTATATAAGGTCCCACAATTGAGAACAAAAACCAAGTCATGTCCGTAGAGAAATTGTCCGTAGAGCTCAGAGACAGGATTGTGTCGAGGCACAGATCTGGGGAAGGGTACCAAAAAATGTCTGCAGCATTGAAGGTCCCCAAGAACACAGTGGCCTCCATCATTCCTAAATTGAAGAAGTTTGGAACCACAAAGACTCTCACTAGAGCTGGCCGCCTGGCCAAATTGAGCAAGGGCATTAGTCAGGGAGGTGAAAAATGTATGCACTCACTAACTGTAAATCGCTCTGGATAAGAGCGTCTGCTAAATGACTCAAATGTAAAATGTCACTCTGACAGAGCTCCAGAGTTCCTCTGTGGAGATGGGAGAACCTTCCAGAAGGACAACCATCTCTGCAGCACTCCACCAATCAGGCCTTTATGGTGGAGTGGCCAGACGGAAGCCACTCCTCAGTAAAAGGCACATTACAGCCCGCTTGGAGTTTGCCAAAAGGCACCTAAAGGACTCTCAGACCATGAGAAACAATATTCTCTGGTCTGATGAAATCAAGATTGAACTATTTGGCCTGAATGCCAAGCGTCACATTACATTTGACATTTTAGTCATTTATCAGACGCTCTTATCCAGAGCGACTTACAGTTAGTGAGTGCATCCATTTTTTTTTTTTCATACTGGCCCCCCGTGGGAATCGAACCCACAACCCTGGCGTTGCAAGCGCCATGCTCTACCAACTGAGCTACACGGAGGAAACCTGGCACCATCCCTACGGTGAAGCATGGTGGTGGCAGCATCATGCTGTGGGGATGTTTTTCAGCGGCAGGGACTGGGAGACTAATCAGGATTGAGGGAAAGATGAATGAGCAAAGTGCAGAGAGATCCTTGATGAAAACCTGCTCCAGAGCTCTCAGGACCTCAGACTGGGGCGAAGGTTTACCTTCCAACAGGACAATGACCCTAAGCACACAGCCAAGACAAGGCAGGAGTGGCTTCGGGACAAGTCTTTGAATGTCCTTCAGTGGCCCAGCCAGAGCCCGGACTTGAACCCGATCGAACATCTCTGGAGGGGGGGGGGGCGGTGTTCCGAATCCACTGTATGTCCGGAGTCTGACATTGCTCATTCTGATATTTTTTAATTTCTTTCTTTTTACTTTTTGGATTATGTGTATATTATTTTGTATTGCTAGATATTATTGCGCTGTTGGAGCTAGAAACACAAGCATTTCTGTCCAAATCTGTGTACGCGACCAATAAACTTTGATTTGATGACCTCTTCCTAAATATTTGGTCAAATGATACATTTTGTTTATGATTTCCTAGAAACAAGGGTGGCTCAACTTACCCCCTTTTGCTCAACTGACCCCACTCTCCCCTACAATGAAAAATGGTAAATAGGTTGACATTTCTGACAGCAGAAAAACAGCCGTTGAATCACTTCAAATACTCAACTACACAGTGACTCAGCCAGACTTGACATCAAATGAAAAGCAGGAAGAGATGAAAGTATTTCTGACAATTTCCTCACAGTCAAAAAAGGGGATCTCAATCTTAAAGCTCCAGCTTGCTTATAAGGGAATATTGTTAATCCCTTAAAAGGGTCTTGACACAGACCACCTATTAACAGTGGAAACTGGCAGTGAGAAGGGAAATTAAATCTGTCTCAAGTTTTATGAGAGAGAGCGAGAGAGAGAGTCAGTCCTTGAGGAAAGCAAACTACAGTAAGTCAGGAGATTGTGCTACCTGTCAGGGTTTACTGCTTCATTCCCCCATGTCACCTTGCTCAGCCTCTCAGCCTCCCTGGACAGCTCCACCCTGACCAGCCTCTCAGCCTCCCTGGGCAGCTCCACCCTGACCAGCCTCTCAGCCTCCCTGGGCAGCTCCACCCTGACCAGCCTCTCAGCCTCCCTGGGCAACTCCACCCTGACCAGCCTCTCAGCCTCCCTGGGCAGCTCCACCCTGACCAGCCTCTCAGCCTCCCTGGGCAGCTCCACCCTGACCAGCCTCTCATCCTCCCTGGGCAGAGCACCCTGACCAGCCTCTCAGCCTCCCTGGGCAGCTCCACCCTGACCAGCCTCTCAGCCTCCCTGGGCAGCTCCACCCTGACCAGCCTCTCTGCCTCCCTGGGCAGCACCACCCTGACCAGCCTCTCAGCCTCCCTGGGCAGCTCCACCCTGACCAGCCTCTCAGCCTCCCTGGGCAGCGCCACCCTGACCAGACTCTCAGCCTCCCTGGGCAGCGCCACCCTGACCAGCCTCTCAGCCTCCCTGGGCAGCTCCAGCCTGACTCACAGTAAGTCTCCCCAGGCAGGATGCAGCAGAGTTTGGGCCGAGGCCGGACCAGTGGATGATGCCAAACCACTAACCAGGGCGCAGTGCAATTAACTCAGACGACATCCCTAAAGGGACATTTTACACATTGCTTAAAGGGCATTTTGACACATCTCTGGGTCCATACTAATGTCTCAGTATGTTATCCATGTGTTAAGATCCACCATGGCGAGATGAGTTGTTTAACGAACAAACACTCCTCAGATGTTCCCTGTCTCGTTTTAGCTGCTCCGCTTTGTTGGAACAAATCCTCTACATATTAAAATACTTCATTGGCTTTGCTATGACATCAGTCTTGTGTATGAGAACATGGTGCTGTCCTCCCACTCATCTACATGTAAAAGGAAAAACAAATCCATCACCTTAAAAAAGGTTTTGTAAAACGTATCAAGAAGACTGTATTGTAAATATACACATTAAAAGAAAGGATATCATTGTGTTTGTGTTACCCGGAGAAGCTGTGAGGTCCAGATATGTTCTGTCTGTGCTGAGAATGAGAGGGTGGATGCCTGCTCTATCAGATGGGCCACCACATCTGTCCTTTGAGCCAGCTGGCCCTGGTCATGTGATGTGAGTAAACCACATTCAGTTGATCTAGAGCCAGTTCTAGCATATTCAATAACAATAGAACATCTATTTCCACTAATAGACAAAGTATTATTACTCTTCTTCCACAAGTGGACAATAAATGGACACAAATTGACAAAGTATCCTTGTTCTTCTGCAAGAGTCATTGAATGAAAAATGACTGCAATTCCCCCAACAGCTCTTAGCATATAGACAGCTCTCTGGGAGGACAACAGCTCTTAGCATATAGACAGCTCTCTGGGAGGAGTTAGTGGTGTCCATGATGCGCTGCAGGGTGACAGACCCAGATGAGCTGGATCAGCACTGAGTGGGACTCTGTTGAACAGAGCCAGAGCCAGTGGGTCCGAACCACTCTTCTTGTACAGCACCGGTCTGCTCCCCCCAACACAGACCAGAGCCAGGGTTGATGGATGCGCATGCTATTTGATTAGAAGTGTAACATGCTGTATTGTATGTTTCATGCAGTGGACGCTGCTGAGGGCAGGACGTCTCATAATAATGGCTGGAATGGAGTAAATGGAATGGTATCAAACAAATGGTTTTCATATGTTTGATACCATTCCATTCACTCCATTCGCTCCGTTCCAGCCATTATTATGAGCCGTCCTGCCCTCAGCAGCCTCCACTGGTTTCATGATTTATATATGTAGGCATTTGGAACCAACCTTTAGAGGCATGTAATCAAATGTATTTTGAAACAACTGCATAATATCCTATTGTTTACATTTTAAAGTATATGCACCAGTGAAACATACTATACGTCTTTCTTTTGTCATCATAATCATAATCCTTCCCAAGAATCCTTGCAGCACTGGCTTTGGGGAATTTCTTCTTGAGATATACAGACACCGTATCGACAGACAGTGACTCGCTGATCTCCACTTTGTTGCACTCTACATCTGCAAGTGCACAAAAAGCTCAGTGAAACTTGACCATCACTCTGCATTACATTACAGGCGCTGTCGATAACTTCCAGCACTGCCTATAGAGGCTGATGCTTCAGGCAAACCCTCCTCACTCGTCTGGTACAATATTGTCTGCGACAGTGCCCCAACGGGAGTAAGGGTACCATTATACAAGTGAGAAACATCAAAGAGACGTGAGCTTGCAAAAGATTGTGCTTAAATAATTCCACAAGAAAGTGCTCACTGGAAATGGGAGAGATGTACATGCATGAGATACTCACAGACACCATAGACATGAGAGCCTGTGATGAATCATACTTGTCGGCCATGTAATTCAGAATCCAGAAAAATGCAACTCCAGCATCCGTAATGCCATCGTCTTTCACAATTTTTTCACAAACACACATCCAATTCTTAAATAAGCAGAAAAATACATTGTTTCAGTTTGCAGAAAAAAATATGATTCACCATCTGGTGGAGTTGACAGGTGCGAAGATAAACGTGTAGTTCTCTGCAGCCTTTAAAGTAGCTGAGAGGAATGTTGTGTTTGTAGAAGAGCTCTGCCAGTTTCACCAGCTCAATACTCTCTTCCTGAACTGGGTCCAGAAACAGCACCTGAACACAACAAAAAGGAAGTCATATTGACTTTTCCGCTAGAAAATAACAACCTTATATAATCAGTTTTTGCTTTGACAGGTAGCAAGTCTATTGTAGTATCCACAAGTGCAAATTCACCTGACCTGGCCACTATGCATTATACATGACTTCCTCTAAAACCAGAACCAACTGTTCCAGCGGCTTTGTGTCACTAGCCCTCCCAGCTGTCCTCTCCTCTCCTCTGCTCTCCTCCTGGGACTCACCAGATCTGGCGGATGACTCCAGGGAACGTACCCCTGAGGAGCTCCTGAGCACTTGAGGGCCAGCTGAGGCACATGGAATCGTTAATCCACTGAGAAAGACAAAGCAAGACGAAAGCAGCTTCAGAGTATTAGGTTGTGAGAATGTTCAATTTGTTTTGTCTTAAACTGAGTAAAAGTGTCCTTAGGCTGACATCAGAGTAATCAGTACAGTGAAAGCATTGGTAGTGTAGCTGCATTTAATTAGAATGCAGTACTAAATACAAAAAAAAGCAACACTCACATCAGCCAGAAATGGGGTGGCAGGTAGCTTAGCGCAATAGGGTGGCATGTAGCCTAGCGGTTAGAAAGCTGGGATGGCAGGTAGCCTAGTGGTTAGAACTCTGGGATGGCAGGTAGCCTAGCGGTTACTGCGTTTAGGTGGCAGGCAGCCTAGCGGTTAGAGCGTTGAGGTGGCAGGTAGCCTAGCGGTTAGAGCATTGAGGTGGCAGGTAGCCTAGCGGTTACTGTGTTTAGGTGGCAGGTAGCCTAGCGGTTAGAGCGTTGAGGTGGCAGGTAGCCCAGCGGTAAGAGCGTTGGGGTGGCAGGTATCCTAGCGGTTAGAGCGTTTAGGTGGCAGGTAGCCTAGCGGTTAGAGCATTGAGGTGGCAGGTAGCCTAGCGGTTAGAGCGTTGACGTGGCAGGTAGCCTAGCGGTTAGAGCGTTTAGGTGGCAGGTAGCCTAGCGGTTAGAATACTGGGGTGGCAGGTAGCCTAGCGGTTAGAATACTGGGGTGGCAGGTAGCCTAGCGGTTACTGCGTTTATGTGGCAGGTAGCCTAGCGGTTAAAACACTGGGGTGGCAGGTAGCCTAGCGGTTAGAACACTGGGGTGGCAGGTAGCCTAGCGGTTAAAGCGTTGGGACAGTAACCGAAAGGTCGCAAGTTTGAATCCCCGAGCCAACAAGTTGAAAAATCTGTCAATGTGCCCTTGATCAAGGCACTTAACCCCAATTGCTCCAGGGTTGCCGTTCATAATGATAGACCCCGGCTGTGACCCTGCTCTCAAAGGGAGTTGGGATATGCAACAAAAAAATAACATTTCCAATTCAAACATTCGTATTAATACACACTTGTATGTGTTAAATAGGACAAATATAAGTGCCTACCAAATTATTATTAAATATTGGCAACCTTAACCTCCATATCTTACATATCAGCAACCTACAGTTCAGTTTGTGAAAACGATCATTATTCACTTCATCCCATATCCCCCAAGGAGCAGATGATAGAGGATGCCACGAGTGAAAAATGAATGAGAGGTTAGCTACATGTGTACAGTAGGCTCCATAGTTAGGACCAAATGGATGAGATCCTTAGGATATCCACATTATGCAGTGAGTAAGCGAGTATCACATGTGAAGTTAACAACTTATTAACTTAGTTACTAATTTCTTCACAATGCCAAGTAACTTTCCAGTTGTATTTTTGCTAGCCTAACAAAATAGTAACTTTATAATGATGTGGCTTGGACATAAGCAGTCTAGGCGTAGTCTACTTTGGTGATAAAAAAATAATAAAAATTAATATCTAAACTCTGTGGGGCCTGTACGAAAAAAATGTTTTATGTATTAAAATCTTAAATATTGGCAGGTTGGTTTTCACAGCTGTTTCATAAGGTGTTCATTATTGTAAGTTGGAAGGTATCCTTTAATGGTATTTACTTGTTCCACATTATTCATTATTGTATCCGAGGACCTACAATAGATACATATATATTCAACCACAAGGGTGTACTAATGAGCTGTGCGAGATAGAAAAAAATTAATCATAATAGAGGACTACTGAAATTATATTATTTCAGTGTAGACAAGGGAAGGGCAGGTTAAAATATAAACATGACAGCCAGACAAGCCAGTGTATGAATCAAATGGATTTGCATATGAATGGAGTGTAAATTAGCTGACTTCGTGATCTGTAATGTAAGTAACTTTAACGTGTCAAGCAGATTAAACATTTTCTTTGCCATTTCTGAAACGTAGCAATGTTTAAGACATGGATTTAATGTTGTAATGTTAACAGGGTACCCAAAAGTAGTTCGAAGTAATGTTTTAATTTTATTAGCTAAACAAAACTTGTTTAAACAGCGAAATTGTCGTGGAAATCAGCCTTGTTTGCATAGTGATGATGAAAATAATGTCATTTAGGCTGTAATGATCTCCACAATTCTAATCCTTAGGTCATCATACCGTTGTTATAGCACTGGACCCTAATAGCTTATTGAATCCCTGTCACGATCGTTCATAAACGGGACGGACCAAGGCGCGGCGTGATATGCAAACATGTTTATTTAACGAATAAACACAACGACAAAACAATAAACCAACGGTACGTGATGTCCTAAGGTACACACAACAAACCTCACATGGAACAAGATCCCACAAACCACTAGTGCCAATAGGCTGCCTAAGTATGGTCCCCAATCAGAGACAACGAGCGACAGCTGCCTCTGATTGGGAACCACACCGGCCAACATAGATCTAGACCACATAGAAAATACACACCCTGACTCAACAAATAAGAGTCCCCAGAGTCAGAGCGTGACAATCCCATTGTGACGCGGAGGGGGACACTATTTGGCATTACAGGCCCTCAGCTGACTCTCTGTAAACACGAGCCACACCGCTGACTCAACACTCCTGGGTTGTTGCTCATAACCTCTGTCTAAAACAAGTTACATCCTAGGATCGGATTTAAGTCTACAAACTGGGAGTACTTCTTCTTATTTCATTTCAACAGGATTATATATTCCTGCAGAATGTGCGAGGGGTTTTAAATAGAAAGAGTTTGAGGTGGTGTACAGCTTTACTTTGGCTCTGCTGGGGATGTTCCGACTGAGGTCTGCTTCAGAACATCAATCTTTGGTACAGACAATGGTAGAAGCAGCTGCCTGGAAGCTTAGATCTGCAAAATGAAACATTTCAAATTTTCATCAAAAGTTAAAATAATTTTAAATTGTGCCAGTTGATAATTTTCCTTGGAAAGGTACATCACTTTGGCATGACTACAGTGCTTGTTGAAAATGTTCCATGCATAAACACAAATAATTGTACAGATTAAATCAAAATAGTGAATAAAGTTATATATTTTAAGATTATAATATATTATAATATATTATTTATTTGATTCAGAAGTACTCTGTGATACTCTGTGGACTGCAACGTCTGTTCACATATCATTAGCTCAATGTAAAAAAAAATTTTCAAATAGAATCAACACCATTCTATCAGGATATGATACCATGCTGTCTTGAACTGATTGGGATTAAGGGTTATTGAGAGCTTCTTTCCCTTTTCATTTCCATTCATACAATCAAAGCCATAACACAGCAACACATGACCAAGCCCGGTACATTGATCATTGGTCATCTATTGTACATAATGATAATGTACATAATAATATGTTTGATTGCTTTAGTAAGTATAGTACTGTGATTTCCATCCCCATTAATCAAACTGTTACCACAGCGATCCTCACAGTCATGGATTCAGTGGTACACATGCTAGCCCTTGCAGTATAACTAATGGTTAGCTCCCACACTTTGAGCGGGGACATGTCGTTGGTGTCTCTCCAACAGATGCTCGCGGAACGCCCCTAGCTGCTCCTCCAGGTCTTGGTGTGAATTTCTGGGATGGAGCAAGGAAGAAGGTGATTCTATGGTTACAATCTCATTATACAAATACATTGACTTACACATACATTGACCTACTTCAATTTCCCTTAAGAGAAAGCCCTGGACTTCATCAATGTCATCCTGTTCACTGTTCACTGCTCCTTTCTGTATAGAAAAGTAATAGAGGTGCCATTAACGTTCTTCAATTAGTGTCTGTTGAATATATTGTAATAGAGAATAGACGTGCACAAACACACGCCGTTTCCACAGCTTTGTATTCAGTGCTTTTTCAGGACCTATTCAACATCATATCCAGACAACAGCACCTTGTGATGATGGAAACAAACAACGGAAATATCATCTTTACCATAAAAGCATTTGTTTTAATCCAATAGTACTGATGTGTGTTTGGAATACTGACACCGAATAAAGAGGAAGAAAAACATTTACTTCTACAACTTCAAGGCCTATAAGAAATCATATGTTTTCTTCATGAGTGGACCGACCCTTTTAATGTCCATGACCCTATGATTCATGAGATGTTCTCCACATCTCAGAGACACAAGGTGCCCTGAATGTGTAGTTTTTTTTTTTTTTACACCTACACTGTGGCTTGGTGAACTCTGTGGTACATCTCTGAAAAGAACGCATTAGTGGTGGTCCTCGCAGTGTCAGGCCATCCGTTACTCAGGCCTCAGCTAACTTCCTCTGCTTCTCTGTGTTCTTCTGCTGAGCACTGGCAGCTAATGCAATCCGTGTGTAGTACAGTCCAGATGACTTTGGCCTTTTGTAGGTGTTGTTCTTAAAGCCGGCCTTCCGGCCACCCATTCCATCTTCCCACAGAGCTCAAAGTCGGGACCAGTGACCATAATGCACGGTAAAGCACGAGCTTGCTGTACATTGTCACATCTAAGCCTCAACAACAACAACATCGGTCTAATAATGGTTTGAAATCCCAATCAGATTTTCACATGTACAACAGCACAGCCAACCATTATGAGGTACAGCAGCTGAGGACCAGAAACAGCATACAACAGTCATTTTATATTTTTCTGTTAAAAATGTAATATATTTTTTTTAGGACAGTTGTTGTACCCTCTAAAACACTCTCAGCGTAAAGGATCACAACTGGGACATCTGTCTTATTGAGTCCTGGGTATCTGAGACCATTCTTGTATTATGGTTTGGCCCTGAAAACATGATGGAGAAAAAAAAACAGATCGAACCATTTATATCCATTTGGATAAAGCCTTAATAACTGTTAATAGGATATTATTAATAAGATAAAATAACAGATTACAATTTCATTCATAACACATTTTTTGTTGTCAGTTCTTGCGAGGCTAACACACTTTAGCAGTAGAAACAGGTCGATCCCCTGAGGAGTGAGAACGAGCTGCCTTCAGGAGCTTCTTCAAATCCTTTGTGCTGCAGCCATGTTGGCCATGGATCGAGGCAAAGGAAGGGCAAGCCTCAGGTGGAGGCTTATCACCGGCTATCTGTTGAAAGCAGAGGAGCGCCAAAATTAGGCTACAGAAGCATCCTTTCACCCCACACTGTCAAACAACACCTATTGTACCATTTAACAACGTAAACAATTAAACTCAATAATACAAGCCCAAGACAAGGGTGTGTCAGGAATGTCAAATTGACAGATTATTCATTGTTGTGCCAGATTACTGAAATTACTATCAAATGTTGAATTATGCGAAGTCATTCATCTGGGTACAGTATATCTCAGGTCCTACCTATTGGGATGCAAGGACAGCTTGTGAGTAGGATCTCAAGGAGAGGGCAAATTTGAGATTGACCTGAAGCCCCATCAAACACTGGCCAGCCTTCTTGATGACCAAGTTGTAGTAGGAGTACACAGACTCTGTGAAGGAAATCTAAATCAAATTCATTTGAAAATGTATTTTATGGTAGAATCATAGAGATAGATAGAGGACTCGTCATGGCTATAACCCGTTTTAACGTGGACATTGAAGGCTTCCACCATTTTAAAGTAGTCACCTGGGTGGGGATTCCTGAGTTGGGAGAAATCAGCCAATGAAGAAGAAGAAAATGGACTAATGGAGACAGCATGGGCAGCGCCATTGAGGCTGTCACAGACCCTATAATGGGACAGATACAAAGATTAGTCCTCTATCTATCTCTATGGGTAGAATATATATATATTTTTTGTATTATTTTTGACAGCCAAAAGAAAATAAATGTTTGGTAATATATATGTATTGGATTTTGTATTACATAATGCCTTTCTGAAAACTGTAATCGGGCATCATTGATAAAAAAAATAAAAAAATAAACGTGAAATCACAATTGAACTTTTATAGGCATACCCAATTTATAAATAAGCTATGTAGGCATTTGTGTTAATTTCGAGACGTTTGCTGTGTGTGAAGTAGGCTTATTTAAAACTAATTTTGACTTGGAATTAGGCTGAATTTGGTTAATGTTATGTCCCCTATAGTTAGAGAGATTCCTGAAACAAAAGAAGCAGACTGCAATAGACAGATCGTTTATTTGGATCTCGGAGGTCTCTTTGAGAGGATATCTAAAACATAGGCAATACCACAGCACATAACATGATTCACCAACAATGTCCTGTAGGCTATAGGCTATTTTAAAATGGAATATTTTTTACATGAAGTGTTCTTCGTGGGAATGAATCATCCTCACTACCTTACAGTAGACTCAATGCATCAACAACTTACAGTAGATCCCATGCGTCAACAACTTAGAAAAGCCTATTGTATTGTTACGTGATACCTGGGATCTGTCCATGGTGCTGAAGTCGGAAGTGATGATGGTACATTCCCACAAATGGTGATCCTAAAAATAGTTTTTTCACGTTTACATTTCTTTCATTTTTTCATTAATGTATTAATATTGTGCAAATTGTGTTTCAATTCATTTTGGCTCTCATGAAACCATATTTCAATGCATGAAACAGGCTGCATGAAGTTAGTAGCCTACAGTATTTGGATTGGACTGGATACATTGTTTCCCTCCTTCGATTGGCTGGCATTGGCAATATTGGAATATTGTATTATTCTGACCATTGACTTTCGTTGCAATTTTCAAAGTGCTTTTGGTTCAATTTTCTTGACGTAAAAACAAAATGTTGCTACTTGCCCAGCGCTAAACTCACATTCCGTTCTCAATTTCTCACAGCTTATTTTATGAACATCGACTTTCGGTTGTCTATCACTTGTGTGTGCTGACTGATCCGCAAGAGCTGAATGTTCTACGAGACAAGATTATGAGGCTTTTTTATCCTGTGCTAGCCTATAGCCAAGGTAGCCTACAATATGTGTCCACAGAAATCGACAGATAGTATATGACACCGGGTCTTGAATGCAGCATCTTCAAGTAGTAACCTACAATATTTGAACCAAACTAATCCGCGCGATGTATGAGGAAGCTTCAGGACCCATCCCACCGTAGTCGGAGCTGCAGTCACTTGCCTCTTTTTGCGCACGCCTTGGACATAAGGATGAAATCTGACGTTTCTCCAGTAACCTACAGCCTACATGCACGTTTGTGGTGCTGAATTTAAACAGACTGGACTGTTTCGCGAGATGTAGGCTAAAGTTGTCATTTTGCGGGATCAGAATGAAACATTTTGAATGGCTCGTTTCCACTTGAAATCCAGGTACGAGAGACGTCAGGTATTCAGCACGGTCTGTGAAGTTCGGCCAACCAACAGGGAGAAGTAACCGAAATATGCCATGTTGTTTTGCAAGCCTGCCTTGTTTTAAATTGTCTGCGCTGAGGAATATGAATGCCCTATCGTTGAAACATAAAGGTAGGCTACCTGCTTAGACCAGAATACGCCTTTTGATAGCCACATTCTTTTTCTAAATATTGTCCATCAACATGTGGCACTTTGAAGATCCGTAGGCATTATTATGATGAATCTAGGAGCAACTACTGAAAGGATAATGTGTAATAATTCACACTAATATGAAAACACCTTCTTGTTATAATGGATGAGAAATCCAAAAAGCTGATCTTAGTTCCTATTTTAGCTGTTATTTTTGTAATGATAGGCTATCAATATATCTGTCCAGCTGGCAGCAACTCTTGCCACTTTAATACCGGGGGAAAAATGAGAGGAGTCAGTCTACTTTCTACCCAATATCGGACAACCGAAGACTTTTACACAGAACTGGAGGATGACAGTCCACCGAAATTGCCGTCAAAATTCAACTTTACTGAACGAGACCTTCAGCGGCACGTGGATTTCAACATCAAAGGAGACGATGTGATAGTGTTTTTACACATTCAAAAGACTGGGGGAACCACGTTTGGAAGGCACTTAGTTAGGAATATTCGTTTGGAGCAGCCATGCGACTGTATATCAGGGCAGAAGAAATGTACATGCCACCGACCAGGCAAAGATGAATCCTGGCTGTTCTCTCGGTTCTCTACAGGCTGGAGCTGTGGTTTACATGCCGACTGGACAGAGCTCACCAACTGTGTACCTGTCATCATGGACAAGAAGAAAGCTCAAAAGAACAAAAGGTGCTGTATAACATTCTATGCGATCTGTGTGTGTGTGTGTGTGTGTGTGTGTGTGTGTGTGTGTGGAGAGAAAAGAGAAAAGGAGAGAAATACCTTTACATTCATAATCACACTTTCAGGAGCATTGCCTTCATGAAAAAGTGCTTCAACTTCTGCAATTGCAGCACAGCATACTTACAGTTAAATTTGAACTTCGAGACTATGAACTGCAATACAAAACAGGCATCTGAAGTTACCTGAGACAACACTGAGTTGTTGGTGATGGTGTACAGGTCTCAGGGATAGAGACAGTCTGGACCAGTTAACCGGGAGATTGTAAATGCAGCTGGTGGCAATCAATCACTCTCTGCACAGACAGATAGTGCTGCAGAAGACATGGATGTGATAGAAACCTGATGAGTTGTGTCAGACAGAGTGGAATGTGTAAATCAATAAGGTGTTACCAATAAAATGGGCATCCCTGCAATAACAATTAACTGAACCATAAAATTGTGCCACTGCAAGGAATTGGCGATGCTTGCTATATCCTCAGAAGTGTCAAGTAAGTGCTTTCTGTTTGATCTGCTCGTCACTTTCCCTTGAACTCGTCTGAAAACATCACAGGGTGCAAGGTAAGGAAGGGTGGGAAAAGTCACATGAAGTTCGTCCGTCTTTCGTGTGAGGAGGCTTCACTCTACTTCACCGCTATGAAAAGATAGCATGGACATTGATGTAGAACATACAGTTGAAGTCGGAAGTTTACATAAACCTTAGCCAAATATATTTAAACTCAGTTTTTTGCAATTCCTGACATTTAATCGTAGTAAAGATTCCCTGTCTTAGGTCAGTTAGGATCACCACTTTATTTTAAGAATGTGAAATGTCAGAATAATAGTAGAGAGAATGATTTATTTCAGCTTTTATTTCTTACATCACATTCCCAGTGGGTCAGAAGTTTACATACACTAAATTAGTATTTGGTAGCATTGCCTTTAAATTGTTTAACTAGTGTCAAACGTTTCGGGCAGCCTTCCACAAGCTTCCCACAATAAGTTGGGTGAATTTTGGCCCATTCCTCCTGACAGAGCTGGTGTATCATGTTTGTAGGCCTTCTTGCTCACACACGCTTTTTCAGTTCTGCCCACACATTTTCTATAGGATTGAGGACAGGGCTTTGTGATGGCCACTCCAATACATTGACTTTGTTGTCCTTAAGCCATTTTGAAACAACTTTGGAAGAATGCTTGGGGTCATTGTCCATTTGGAAGACCCATTTGTGACCAAGCTTTAGATTCCTGACTGATGTCTTGAGATGTTGCTTCAATATATCCACATCATTTTCCTTCCTCATGATGCCATCTATTTTGTGAAGTGCACCATTCCCTCCTGCAGCAAAGCATCCCCACAGTATGATGCTGCCACCCCCATGCTTCACAGATGGGATGGTGTTCTTCGGCTTACAAGCAGCCCCCCTTTTCCTCCAAACATAACAATGGTCATTATGGCCAAACATTTCTATTTTTGTTTCATCAGACCAGTGAACATTTCTCCAAAAAGTACGATCTTTGTCCACATTTGCAGTTGCAAACCATAGTCTGGCTTTTTTATGGCGGTTTTGGAGCAGTGGCTTCTTCCTTGCTGAGCGGCCTTTCAGGTTATGTTGATATAGGACTCGTTTTACTGTGGATATAGATACTTTTGTACCTGTTTCCTCCATCATCTTCACAAGGTCCTTTGCTGTTGTTCTGGAATTGATTTGCACTTTTCGCACCAAAGTACGTTCATCTCTAGGAGACAGAACGCGTCTCCTTCCTGAGCGGTATGACAGCAGCGTGGTCCCATGGTGTTTATACTTGCGTACTATTGTTTGCACAGATGAACGTGGTACCTTCAGGCGTTTGGAAATTGCTCCCAAGGATGAACTAGACTTGTGGAGGTCTACAATTTTTCTTTTGAGGTCTTGGCTGATTTCTTTTGATTTTCCCATGATGTCAAGCAAAGAGGCCATGAGTTTGAAAGTAGGTCTTGAAATACATCAACAGGTACACCTCCAATTGACTAAAATAATGTCAAATATCCTATCAGAAGCTTCCAAAGCCATGACATAATTTTCTGGAATTTTCCAAGCTGTTTAAAGGCACAGTCAACTTAGTGTATGTAAACTTCTGACCCACTGGAATTGTGATACAGTAAATTATAAGTGAAATAATCTGTCTGTAAACTATTGTTGGAAACATTACTTGTGTTATGCACAAAGTAGATGTCCTAACCGACTTGCCAAAACTATAGTTTGTTAACAAGACATTTGTGGAGTGGTTGAAAAACAAGTTTTAATGACTCCAACCTAAGTGTATGTAAACTTCCGACTTCAAATGTAACACTCAGTTATAAGACAGACACTTCAAAACATACAGTGCATTCAGAAAGTATTCAGACCCCTTGACTTTTTTCACATTTTGTTTTTACTTTTCAGACATTTCAGATATTCTGTTTTGCAATGTATGAATGTGTTATTCAATGCGTTTCTACAGGCTAATAGCAGTAAGGCCAAATTCAATGGTTCATTAAAAAATATATATATATACACTACTGTTCAAAGGTTTGGGTCAATATTCTTGTTTTCTAAAGAAAAGCAAATTATTTGTCCATTAAAATAACATTAAATTGATCAGAAATATAGTGTAGACATTGTTAATGTTGTAAAGGGCTATCGTAACGGCTGATTTTTAATGGAATATCTACATAGGCGTACAAGGCCCATTATCAGCAACCATCAGTCCTGTGTTCCAATGGCACATTGTGTTTGATAATCCAAGTTTATCATTTTAAAAGGCTAATTGATCATTAGAAAACCATTTTGCAATTATTTTAGCACAGCTGAAAACTGTTGTGCTGATTAAAGAAGCAATGAAACTGGCCTTCTTGAGACTAGTTGAGTATCTGGAGCATCAGCAAATGTGGGTTCGATTACAGGCTCCAAATGGCCAGAAACAAATAACTTTCTTCTGAAACTCGTCAATCTATTCTTGTTCTGAGAAATTAAGGTTATTCCTTGCGATAAATTGCCAAGAAACTGAAGATCTCGTACAACGCTGTGTAGTACTCCCTTCACAGAACAGCGCAAACTGAATAGAAAGAGGAGTGGGAGGCCCCGGTGCACAACTGAGCAAGAGGACAAATACATTAGAGCGTCTAGTTTGAGAAACAGACGCCTCACAGGTCCTCAACTGGCAGCTTCATTAAATTGTACCCGCAAAAATACACACGTCTCAACGTCAACAGTGAAGTGGCGACTCCGGGATGCTGACCTTCTAGGCAGAGTTGCAAAGAAAAAGCCATATCAAAATATTAAAATGGGCAAAAGAACACAAACACTGGACAGAGGAAGATTGGAAAAAAGTGTTATGGACAGACAAATTGAAGTTTGAGGTGTCCGGATCACAAAGAATAACATTTGTGAGACGCAGACCAAATGAAAAAAGTGGGAGATTTGTACAGGGTAAAATGTATCTTGAAGAAGGAAGGCTATCACTCCATTTTGCAACGCCATGCCATACCCTGTGGACGGCGCTTGATTGTAGCCAATTTCCTCCTACAACAGGACAATGACACAAAGCACAGCTCCAAACTATGCAATAACTATTTAGGGAAGAAGCAGTCAGCTGGTATTCTGTCTATAATGGAGTGGCCAGCACAGTCATCGGATCTCAACCCTATTGAGCTGTTGTGGGAGCAGTTTGACCGTATGGTACGTAAGAAGTGCCCATCAAGCCAATCCAACTTGTGGGAGGTGCTTCAGGAAGCTTGGGGTGAAATCTCTTCAGATTACCTTAACAAAATGACAACTAGAATGCCAAAGGTCTGCAAGGCTGTAATTGCTGCAAATGGATACTTTTTTGACGAAAGCAAAGTTTGAAGGATACAATTATTATTTCAATTAAAAATTATTATTTCTAACCTTGTCAATGACTACATTTCCAATGCATGTTGCTATATTTCCTATTCAAACTCATTTCATGTATGTTTTCATGGAAAACAAGGACATTTCTAAAGGACATCCCCCCTTACCACATATATTTTTTTACAAGGAACAATTGACTGTAGGTAAACGGCAAAAACTTCTACAACCATTTGATTATTTGTATTATGAGTTCTAAGATCCTCTGTACATGTATTATTGAGATTTGCATCTGCAGCCTTCATCCTTAAATCATTTGACATGAACGTGACCCACTGACTCTAAAAATGCCACAACTTGTCTGAACTGCGTCGATTCAATGATGAATGTGAACTGTTATTCCAATGACAGCAGATATAATGTAATTTGCTCCAAATACCTACATATACAGTTCCTACAGAAAGTATTCCCATCCTTTGACTTGAGATGTTGTGTCACTGGCCTACACAAAATACCCAGTAATGTAAAAGTGGAATTATGTTTGTAGAAATTTTTGCTAATTAATAAAAAATGAAAAGCTGAAGTATCCAACCCCTTTTTTATGGCAAGCCTAAATAAGTTCTGGAGTAAAAATGTGCTTAACAAGTCACATAACAAGTTGCATGGACTCACTATGTGTGCAATAATATTGTTAACATGATTGTTTTATGACTATCTCATCTCTGTACCCCACACATACAATTATCTGAAAGGTCCCTCAGTCGAGGAGTGAATTTCAAACACAGATTGAACTACAAAGACCAGGGAGGGTTTCTAATGACTAGCAAATGAAGGGCACCTATAAAAAAAAGCAGACATTGAATATCCCTTTGAGCATGGTGAAGTTATTAATTACACTTTGGATGGTGTATCAATACACCCAGTCACTACAAAGATACAGGCATCCTTCCTAACTTAGTTACCAGAGAGGAAGGAAACTGCTCAATGATTTCACCATGAGGCCAATGGTGACTTTTTGAAACAGTTACAGAGTTTAATGGCTGTGATAGGAGAAAACTAAGGATGGATAAACAACATTGTAGTTACTCCACAATACTAACCTAAATGAGAGTGAAAAGAAGGAAGCCTGTACAGAAAACAAATATTCCAAAACATGCCTCCTGTTTGCAATAAGGCACTAAAGTAAAACTGCCAAAATGTGGCAATTTTTTAAACTTTTGATTATTTGGGGCAAGTCCAACACATCACTGAGTACCACTCTTCATATTGTTAAGCATAGTGGTGGCTGCATCATGTTATGGGTATGCTTGTAATCAGCAAGGACTGGAGAGTTTTTTAGGATAAAAATAAACGTAATAGAGCTAAGCACAGGCAAAGTCCTAGAGGAAAACCTGGTTCAGTCTGCTTTCCAACAGACACCTGGAGACAAATTCACCTTTCAGCAGGACAATAACCTTTCCAGCAGACAATGTCTAGCAATGATCAACAACCAACTTGACAGAGCTGTGCAAAGACTCACATCTGTAATCACTGCCAAAGGTGATTCAGGGGTGTGAATACTTATGTAAATGAGATATTTCTGTATTTCATTTTCAATACATTTGCAAACATTTCTAAAAATATGTTTTCACTTTGTCATTACGGGGTATTGTGTGTAGAAGGGTCAAACATATTTAATCCATTTTGAATTCAGGCTGTAACACAACAAAATGTGACATAAGTTAAGGGTATGAATACTTTCTGAAGGCACTGGGTGTCAAGGAATTATTGAATTATTGCTGCATTAATAAGCAGTTTCTGATAATAATCGAATGTGTCAGGCAGAATGTGTTCAGGCAGAATGTGGTCAGGCAGAATGTGGTCAGGCAGAATTTGGTCAGGCAGAATGTGGTCAGGCAGAATGTGGTCAGGCAGAATGTGGTCAGGCAGAATATGGTCAGGCAGAATGTGGTCAGGCAGAATGTGGTCAGGCAGAATGTGGTCAGGCAGAATGTGTCAGACAGACAGCCACTCACAAAGTAGACTACCAATCGCTGTCCATGATGCTGAAATTGCAACATGTCGATGATAGGCTTTCTATGGTGCCAGGGCTTAGCTTTGCTTTAGCTAATGGATAAATGTTTATTGGTAGGCCTATTTCTCAGGTTAAGCCTAACATTTAATGAAGCTATACACGGTGTCGCAATACTGCCATTTTTAGACTGCTAGCTGCTAGCAATAATGTAATTACTTTTTCAGTAATTAAAGTTAGAAATTCAAACATTGCAGATTGTCGAATACATTTTCGATACAACAGAATACTAATCAGCTACCAATTGATTGTTTTGCCTACCGTCTGTAAGCTGTTAGTGTCTTAACGACCGTTCCACAGGTGCATGTTCATTAATTGTTTGTGGTTCATTGAACAAGCATGGGAAACAGTGTTTAAACCCTTTCCAATTAAGATCTGTGAAGTTATTTGGATTTTCACAAATTATCTTTGAAAGACAGGGTCCTGAAAAAGGGACCTTTCTTTTTTTGCTGAGATTATTCACCCCCCCAAAGTCAATACTTTGTAGAGCCACCTTTTGCAGCAATTACAGCTGCAAGTCTCTTGGGGTATGTCTCTATAAGCTTGGCACATCTAGCCACTGGGATTTTTGCCGTTTCTTCAAGGCAAAACTGCTCCAGTTCCTTCAAGTTGGATGGGTTCCGCTGGTGTACAGCAGGCTTTAAGTCATTCCACAGGTTCTCAATTGGATTGAGGTCTGGGCTTTGACTAGGCCATTCCAAGGCATTTAAATGTTTCCCCTTAAACCATTCAAGTGTTGCTTTAGCAGTATGCTTAGGGTCATTGTCCTGTGTAGCCGGCGCGGTCTGCTCGTTGCCGACTACTGCGTTGTGTTCCGGTGCACTGAAGACAAGACACTGGCGTACTTGAAGGCACTTTATTGTGTACAACTCTCTCAATCTGTTCAACATCAAGGAGAGAAAATGTTCAAAACTCTACCCTCGACCAGAATCCGCCTCTCTCAGTCGAGTAGAATGCAGACTGAGAAAATCATGAGACAACTCCGCATGTAACCAAACCAACACTCTAGAGGGCGCACTTACACAACTAACTCTCCCAATATCTGTAAACTACACGAAATACTGAACAATACAATATTTTGGTGAAATCAACTCACAAAATAAAATAAAAAATAGAAAATGAACGGTTGCAAAAATCTGTAATTCTTTGACCTGTTACATTCACCCCTCTTTAATTTCACCAAAATCCTTCGCACGTCGAGGGTGGAAAATAACCAAAAACATATAGAATAAAACTCTTGTCCACTTGGTCCAAGATAGCCCTGGGACTCCATTTCCCATATACAGCGCATAAAGCTACTTGCAAAGTAAGTTAAAAGAAAACAGCAGTTGATCAGGCTACTGCCCCTTCTAGTGAATATGATGCCTTATACACCATATGAAATCTTGGAACACTTTCCCTCCAATATGAACATCTCATGACCCAGGTCATACTACTGGTAATAAAGAAAAATATCTTAATCTCAAAAATGTATCTAAAATAAAGAACGGAAAGACAGTGACCTTCTGACTCCTGTAACAAAACCCTTGGTGAGTGGTTTTTGCACCATGTTCTCTATCAAGCGATCGACTGCCTTAACAACCCTGCCAGTACGTGTTCTGACAACCTGACTTTCAAACCCTTGTACTTGGGAGGGTATCTGACTATCAGTCAGTGTAACAGGTGAATTGACGTCCGAAGACCCTGTCTCATCTAAGTCAGGAACATCAATTGGGGCAACAGAGTCAGTGTCAGTCATGTGCAAATCAGGGGGTCACTGGAATCCGACAAGTCTCTCACAGGTGAGTATTCATTTTCCCCTTGGCCTCTGACCTCTTTAGACTGGGCTCTCGTGGGTGTCAGTTGAACAGACTTCCTGGACAGAGAGTGGGGCATCTCATTCTCCATCTCAGACTCATCAGCTTCTCCAATAGACTCAGAGTCAGAGGATGCGTTTAACCACGAACATGTACGGTCCTCAGAAGCATCTACTGCTAGGCCACTCAAAGCATCAACAGAAGGAGGCTGAAACTCACTGGCCACATCCGAGGCAGCTCCATTCATCTCTTCATCGCTTAGTTCTGGCATGGGCAAGAAGCTCACGTCCAACATCAAATTCCGATTAACAACTTTTGTTTTCCCACTTTCGTCTCTGACTTTGTAAACGTGAGTCTGAGGGTTCCGGTCTATGATGGTATACATAGTGGCTTCCCACTTATCCGCTAACTTCCTCTTCCCTCTCTCTGCTTTATTAGCTAACAAAACTCGGTCGCCAACGTTCAAGTGGGTTCCACGAACTCTCTTGTTGTAGCCATCAGCTTGATGTTGCTGTCCTTTCCTCGCATGCTGCTGAGCTATGTCGGCAGCCACATGGAGGTTCGCCATCAGTTTCTCTGCATAGGTCTTATAATTCACCACGACTGGATCCCTCAAGACTTGTTTGAAGACCATGTCTACTGGGAGTCTGGGGACTCGACCATACATCAAATATAATGGAGGATATCCAGTTGTTTCATGAGTGGTGGCATTATACGCAAAAGTCAATGTCTGTATCTGTTGGACCCAGTGTTGCTTAGCTGTCAGGGGTAGGGCACGCAACATACTGCCAAGTGTCCTATTGAACCTTTCGGTTTGCCCATTTCCCATGGGATGGTATGCTGTTGTGTGTGTTTTCATAATCCCTGTGAGGCTGAGGAGTTCAGCTATGAGTTTGCTTTCAAAATTGGCCCCTTGATCAGAATGTATTCGCTCTGGGAAACCGTAGATACAGAATACGTTATCCCATAACTTCTTTGCTATTTGCTTTGCAGTTTGGTTTATGCAGGGAAAGGCATGAGCCAATTTTGTAAAGTGGTCTGTTATGACTAACACATCGACAGATCTTTGCTTACAGTCCTCAGCACTCCAAAAATCAATGCACACCAGCTCCATGGGTGCCGAAGTGCGAATGCTCTCCAAGGGAGCTCGGGCAGCTGGTTCAGGGGTCTTTGCAAGGATACAGCGTTGGCAGCATTTCACATATTCCTTGATGTCTCTTCCCATTTGCGGCCAGAAGAAACGCTGTTGGGCGAGGTGTGCTGTTCTAGCCTGCCCTTGATGCCCAGCGAAGTCATGCACACCAGCGAGAGCTTTGGCCTTCAAGCTAGCAGGCAGCACAAACTGATACCTCTTCTCTCTGCTTAATGGGTCTTTGGTTACCCTATATAGGACTCCGTCCTGGACTTTTAGATGATGCCACTGCTTGCACAGTGTCTGGGTCGTAAGAGCTAACCTCCTCCTCCCTCGCCTAGGTGGTGGCTCACCCCTCTGAATGAGTGGCAGGACTTCCCTGATAACTGGATCTATTTCCTGGCTGTGCCTCAGCTCGCCGATGGAGAGGGCTGGAAGTGTGTCTTGTTCTGAGGGCACCGCCTGGGGAAGAGCATTGAGAAACTGTGTTGCCCTTTCCCACTCTACATGAGCTTCACAAGCAGATTTCACATGAGAGGGCTCTTGACTGCCGGCCAGCCTGTCTTGAGTGGGGTCCATAGTTACACAGCACCCTGCATCATGTGCCTGGAGACACTGGGTCTTACTCCGGAAGAGATCTTGGACTTTCTCCTCTTTGGTTCCCTCCGCCTCGGCCAAAAGACTTCCATAGGGCTCACTGATCAACCTTTGGCTCACTGATTTAGCAAACGGATCTCTACTCAGGGCATCTGCCACAATGTTCTTTACCCCAGGAATGTGTTTGATACTGAAGGTGTAGGGGGAAAGCTTTGCCACCCACCTCTGTTTGCAAGCGTCAAGTTTTGGTTTGGTCATTATATAGGTCAAAGTATTATTGTCGGTCCACACTGTAAAAGTGTGGCCTTTCAACCAGTGGCTGAATTTTTCACAAACACTCCATTTGAGCGCCAAGAACTCCAGTCGGTGAGCAGGATACCTCTTTTGTGAGCCAGTGAGGGTCTTGCTGGCAAAGGCGATCGGGCGTGCCTTCGTTTCTCCTTCTGGTATCTGGGACAGAACTGCCCCAAGGCCATCAAGAGACGCATCAATGGACAGAACCAAGGGCTTAGAAAAGTCTGGATGGCTAAGGACCACACAATTCAGGAGCTTCCCCTTAAGGCCGGCGAAAGCGGAATCGCAGTCAAGGGTCCAATCCGCAGGTTTGAGCTTTCTGTAGACTCCCGCATTCTGACTGTACTTCCCAGCCTTTCCTCTCTGTTTCTGGCCAGCTGTGAGAGCAAACAGGGGATTTGCGATGGAGGAGCAATTTGGTATGTAGTGTTGGTAATAGAATACCATCCCCAGGAACGACTTCACTCTGTGAACTGAAGGAGTGCAGCCATCATCTTCCATCAAGTCCCTCTTTGACATTTTGGTGATGACCTCGACCTTCTCTGGGTCAACAGCAACACCGTCACTGTCAACGATGTGTCCGAGAAACTTCACAGATCTCCGCAACAGAAGGCATTTTTTTGGACTCAACTTTAGATTGTGCTCCCGTAGCCTCTGGAAAACAACCTCTAATCTGCTGAGGGCCTGCTGTTCATTGGGGGCAAATATCAAGAGATCACCTAGGTAGCACAAGAGACTGCTGAAGTTAAGATCGCCAAAGATACTCAGCATCATCCTCATGAAGGACGCCGGACTGTTGCAAAGCCCCTGTGGCATTCTGTTATACTCGTGCAGGCCTAATGGTGTTGTGAAGGCGGTATACTTTTTGTCCTCCTCATGCATGGGCAAGTTATAAAATCCAGACGTGAGGTCCATGGTGCTGAAGACAGCATTACCGCCAAGGGCAGCCAAGCAGTCCGATTGATGGGGCAAAGGATGAGCATCCTTGATAGTTCTTGCATTCAGCCATCGAAAGTCTGTGCATATCCGGAGGTCGCCATTTTTCTTCCAAACCATCACGAGTGGAGAAGCATATTCACTCATTGATTTCCATATGATTTCCTGTTCCTCCATTTCGGTGAGAACTTGGCGCAGCTTTTGATAGTGGGCTGGCGGCACTCTGCGATATGGAAGACGGAAGGGACGGTCGTCAGTGAGGCGGATCCTATGGGCAAAGCCCTTGGCTTCTCCACAGTCAAGATGATGCTTTGAAAATATATCCTGATATTTCTCCAGCAATGTCACAAGTTGGAGCTTGGTGGAGGGGCTCGCTTCACAATGATCAATGTCGACATTTCCTAGACCAGACTTCTGCAGTCTGTCTTTCAGGTCACCGTTGTCGTCCTGTTTCACATGAGTCACTCTAACAGAGCCAGCATCACTCTGACAGGAACCCTGGAACAGTGTGAGATCTTCAGCTGCAACACAAGTAGAGACGTCCGCAAGCTTGCTGTTCCTTTTCAGTGTGAGTGGTTTGTCTGAGATATTAGTGATTTTCATGGGAGTCCAGCCATCTCCCCCATAGCGGTGTTACCACTCTCCCCACCATAATGCCCCGAGGCACACACCTGGAGGTTGTAGGCTCCACCATAACTGTACTCCCAGGTGACTTGGGTATATTACTTGGCAGTCTTCCCCACAGCAGGTACTCTTGTTTGGGAAGGAGAGTCACCGCCTGAGTTAGCTTCACGGTCCCTACTTTTCCTGGGACATCTTCACCCCTCCATCTTGTGAGACTGGTCATCATTTCTAGAAACTGTTCGCCATCTGGAGACCCTTTTGTGTTGCTCGAGATAAGTGTCCAATAACTGTTCTCGTTTTTCAGCTGATGCAGTACACGTTTCAACATGTTGGTGCCTACTATTATGTCGTCTTTCTGACCAGTGATCACCAGAACTGGGACCATGCACTTTACCCCATACAGACTTAGTTCCATGTCATACATGCACTTGGGGCGCACTTGTACTCCTCCACAGCCAACAAGGATGATATGCTGTGAGAGTTCTTGATGTGGGGTCAAGACGCTATCCGATAGTAGTCTCTGCTCTGCCTCTTCACTTATCGTGCAGGCCATTGAGCCTGTATCGAGGAGCCCTTGCAACTGAGCACAGCCATTAACTGTCACCGGTGCGTGAAATAACTCACTGAACGTCTCAACTCTGTGAATATTCTGAACAATTACCGTGCAATTATCAGACATTGCTTTACAGACATTGACATACATCTCCTTCAATTCTTCACTTTCTTCAAGGGTTGAATCTTCAACGCTCACACATCCCCTTTCCGTATGTGAGCTATCTAGTTTAAACTGGCTCCACCTTGCTCAGAGTTAGGTGGTGTGTGCGCTAACTGTGGCTGAGCGTTAATTCTTGGCCGGCGCTGTTGGCATTCCCTCTTCCAGTGGCCGGGCTTGTAACAGCCCATACAGAGGTTCGCCTGTCTACAGTGTGCAGTAGTTGAATGTTCGGCAGACTGACAG
Source organism: Coregonus clupeaformis (assembly GCF_020615455.1). Classification (NCBI taxonomy): domain Eukaryota; kingdom Metazoa; phylum Chordata; class Actinopteri; order Salmoniformes; family Salmonidae; genus Coregonus; species Coregonus clupeaformis. Next base: position 2,101,663 of record NC_059231.1, read on the forward strand.
ACTTTACATCTACTCTGAACAATGGCTGCTGGCCCCCTGCTTGGTGGCACGACTGCTGTTGTGTGTGCCGTCTGCTCTAGCACACGGTTCAGCAAGCCAATGAGAGACTGCATGCAGATGCTCTCTGTCTGAGGAGAGGATGGAAGCCCCATTGCCTTTGGGTAACCAGTAAGGTCTGTTGGGTTTTCAGCAGCGACTGTCTCTGTGGTTAATGCCTGAGCATGTGCACCAATGTTCTTTGGCCGATAAGATTTGGCTTGACACATTGTTCTAGCCTCTCTCTGATGTTCAACGAGGTGTTCCTGAATCTCATTTGCTGTCCACTTTTCAGCTGTTTTGCACTTTAGGACACTTGCAAAAGCGGGGTCGGGACAGTGTTTCACCAGCATCATTGTGACTTCGTGAGAGGGGTCCTCACTGTTTCGCCCCTGCCTTCTCAGACACTCATCTGCGACATCCACAGCCTTGTTCAAGCGTATCCAATAGTCCATGGGACTTTCTCCGGCCAGAGGAAGTGTGTTATAGAAATCTGCTAAAGGCATAGAGGAGTAGGTTAACTCACTGAAATGTTGTTTCAGAATATCGAAGACGAGCTTGGAGTTCTCAGCTGGCTGCAGCGATGGCATACTGCGCAGGGTAACTTTAACAATGTCTCTAGCCTTTCCCATTAGTCTTGACATTATCTCCTGGGAGTGCTCTTGCGGGTGTACACCCCTCTTATTCAGGTAAACGCTCATAATCTCTTCCCACTCATGCACTGTGTGTTTGTCTGTTCCATCACCCCTGAAGTACGGCGGCTCTTTGACATCTGTCTTCATGACTAACTTTACTCCTGTCATGTTCAAATCAGACTGTCCATATCCTAAGTTCAGGCTAGGCGTAGGAGTGGTTTGGTTATCTGCACTACCAACAGATCTCTGTAATTGGCTAGCAATGTTCTCTCCTATTTCATGAGCTAACTGTGTGATGAGACTCCCTAGGTCTGCAGAACTCACATGTGAACTAGACACTGGCTGACGTGGAGAATGTTCATCTGTTTGGGGGTGAGTGTATGAAAATGCAGGACGGCCCACTGAACTAACGCTGCTTGCAATGTCTGGAGCATCTCTTAAGCTACGCATGTGTGGTGCTGGGGAATATTCATCAGTGCGTAAGCGTGTGGACGAGAGTACAGGTCTGCCTAGTATACCAGCACCCCTAACCGTAGTGCACTCCACCCTACTCATAAACCTGCCCCTCCCCAGGCTTACCCCTGCAGCATCTCCAACACTAAATGGTGTCTGCGCATCCTTACCATCAGTCATTTAAAAAAAAAAATAGAAAGTTGTAATAGACTATGGTAATGATATGTGAATCACCAGAATATGTGAATATGAAAAAAAATTGTAAAATGATAGAAGTAGCTGAGGTAAGCAATTAAGAGCTACAATTTACACATTAATGTTTGCCCTTATACTTGTCAACGTTCCGAAGAGGTTCCTACTCGTCACAGCAACCACCGGCGATCACCCTGGCGATGATCTGAAGCGAAGATATCCGGGTCACGGCACCAATGTAGCCGGCGCGGTCTGCTCATTGCCGACTACTGCATTGTGTTCCGGTGCACTGAAGACAAGACACTGGCGTACTTGAAGGCACTTTATTGTGTACAACTCTCTCAATCTGTTCAACATGAAGGAGAGAAAATGTTCAAAACTCTACCCTCAACCAGAATCCGCCTCTCTCAGTCGAGTAGAATGCAGACTGAGAAAATCATGAGACAACTCCGCATGTAACCAAACCAACACTCTAGAGGGCGCACTTACACAACTAACTCTCCCAATATCTGTAAACTACACGAAATGCTGAACAATACAATATTTTGGTGAAATCAACTCACAAAATAAAATAAAAAATAGAAAATGAACGGTTGCAAAAATCTGTAATTCTTTGACCTGTTACACCTGCAGGAAGGTGAACCTCCGTCCCAGTCTCAAATCTCTGGAAGACTGAAACAGGTTTCCCTCAAGAATTTCCCTGTATTTCGCGCCATCCATCATTCCTTCAATTCTGACCAGTTTCCCAGTCCCTGCCGATGAAAAACATCCCTGTCCACTCTTCCGTAAAGCCCAGCTCTGTGGAGTGTACGGCTTAAAGTGGTCCTATGGACAGATACTCCAATCTCTGCTGTGGAGCTTTGCAGCTCCTTCAGGGTGATCTTTGGAGCCTTTGTTGCCTTTCTGATTAATGCCCTCCTTGCCTGGTCCCTGAGTTTTGTTGGGCGGCCCTCTCTTGGCAGGTTTGATGTTGTGCCATATTCTTTCAATTTTTTTAATAATGGATTTAATGGTGGTCCGTGGGATGTTCAAAGTCTCTGATATTTTTTTATAACCCAAACCTGATCTGTACTTCTCCACAACTTTGTCCCTGACCTGCTCGGAGAGCTCCTTGGTCTTCATGGTTCCACTTGCTTGGTGGTGCCCCTTGCTTAGTGGTGTTGCAGACTCTGGGGCATTTCAGAACAGGTGTACATGTACTGAGATCATGTGACAGATCATGTGACATTTAGATTGCACACAGGTGGACTTTACTTAACTAATTATGTGAATTCTGAAGGTAATTGGTTGCACCAGATCTTATTTAGGGGCTTCATAGCAAAGGGGTTGAATACATACAGTATGCACGCACCACTTTTCCGTTATTAATTTATTAGAATTTTTGGAAACAAGTGATTTTTTTCATTTCACTTCACCAATTTGGACTATTTTGTGTATGTCCATTACATTTACATTTACATTTACGTCATTTAGCAGACGCTCTTATCCAGAGCGACTTACATATAGGTGCATTCACCTTTCATTACATGAAATCCAAATAAAAATCAATTTAATTTACAGGTTGTAATGCAACAAAATCGGAAAAACGCCAAGGGGGATGAATAATTTTGCAATGGACATACTGTATACAGTATGTCCATTGCGCCGTACACAATTGAAATGTAGTCTTGAATAACGCATGCCAAGATATACCAGAGATAAGGGACTGTTGATATTGCAACCACACAACTCAAATGCCGGTTCAGCAGTATGAACAAAAATTGCAAACCGCCTTTTTTGTTCAAGCCCTCAATAACTGTTGTCTGCTAAATATGATAATCTGTTTGCATCTGCCAATTTATTGTCTGTCCAGACGACCTGTTCCCAGAGCTACAGTTAATCTCTTTCCATAACGTGTTGAGGCCGGCAATTAAGGAGAATGAGAGTCTCAATTAAAGATGTTTCAGAACTGCTGAGTTTGAAGCACACCTCCCTTCTGCCCTGTTTCCCTGATGTCGCTACGGCAATCAAACTTTTTTTACCATCCCTGTAACTGTCGCTTCAGCGGAGAGATCGTTTTCTAAACTAAAACTCATAAACTACATAAGAAGCATCAGGCTCTCAGTATGATATGAGGTTTTGGACACCTGAGTAATCTCCACTCATTGCACTAGCACCATCATAGCCTTGACCAAGGCATTTGTTCGCCGATATACCCCTTGTTCTTTCAATCAGTTTAATATTTTCTTTTTCAAGACTTTTTCAGTCACATTCCTGAAGCCCAAGAAACAGCTTAGCTTAGCTTAGCTTAGCTTAGCTTAGCTTAGCTTCCTAGCAAATTAAAAAGGTTTATGAGGGGCCTCCCGAGTGGCGCAGCGGTCTAAGGCACTACATCGCAGTGCTAGAGGCATCACTACAGATCTGGGTTCGATCCTGGGCTGTATCGCAGCCTGCCGCGACCGGGAGACCCATGAGGTGGTGCACAATTGGCCCAGCGTGGTTAGGGGAGGGTTTGGCCGGCTGGGATGTCCTTGTCCCATCACGCTCTAGCGACTCCTTGTGGCATTTCTTCCGGCTGGCTTCCGGGTTAAGCAACAAGTGCGGCTTGGTGGGGTTGTGTTTCAGAGGACGCATGGCTCTTGACCTTTTCCTCTCCTGAGTCCATACGGGAGTTACAGCGATGGGACAAGACTGTAACTAATTGGGGAGAAAAAGGGGTAAAAAGTACCACAAAAAAACAAAAAAATAAAAAGGTTTATGAATTAATTGCTTTTTGGAGGGTTACTGTCAAAATGATTTATTACATTGAAATAAAATAGACATCGATGACAGGCCCATTGGCCCCCAGAGCTCATGGGCACCCCCGCCTTGCGGGGGCTGCGGGGGTGTCCGGTAAGCCAGTGACACACACAGACACACTTAGACACGAACATGCAAACACACACACACACACCTTCACTCTTGAATTGTGGAGAAGACTGCTGATGATCTGTCTCTATGAGTTTGAGGGAGCTCCCTGTGGTCTTGTGTGTTCACATTGTACATAACATGTGAACATTTCTTCACAGCTGTGATATTCAAAATGCAGCGCGATATACGCTGGTATAGGCCCACCTAGTTTTAGATTTACATCATTTACAAATTGATGTGTTGTACAAATGCCATGTCATTTGAATTTCTTATATATACAGTACCAGTCAAAAGTTTGGACACACCTACTCATTCCAGGGTGTTTCTTTATTTTTTGCTATTTTCTACATTGTAGAATAACAGTGAAGACATCAAAACTATGAAGTAACACACATGGAATCATGTAGTAACCACAAAAGTGTTAAACAAATCAGAATATATTTTATATTTGAGATTCTTCAAATAGCCACCATTTGCCTTGATGACAGCTTTGCACACTCTTGGCATTCTCTCAACCAGCTTCATGAGGAATGCTATTCCAACAGTTTTGAAGGAGTTCCCACATATGCTAAAAAAGAATTGTTGCTCTACATAAAGATGGGCTATAAGAAGATTGCCAAGACCCTGAAACTGAGCTGCAGCACGGTGGCCAAGACCATACAGTGGTTTAACAGGACAGGTTCCACTCAGAACAGGCCTCGCCATGGTCGACCAAAGAGGTTGAGTGCACGTGCTCAGCGCCATATCCAGAATTTGTAAGTCGCTCTGGATAAGAGCGTCTGCTAAATGACTTAAATGTAAATGTAAATGTAATGCTGAGCACTTGTTGGCTGCTTTTCCTTCACTCCGCCGTCCGACTCATCCCAAACCATCTCAATTGGGTTGAGGTCGGGGGATTGAGGAGGCCAGGTCATCTGATGCAGCACTCCATCACTCTCCTTCTTGGTAAAATAGCCCTTACACAGCCTGGAGGTGTGTTGGGTTATTATACTGTTGAAAATCAAACGATAGTCCCACCAAGCCCAAACCAGATGCCTTATCGCTGCAGAATGCTGTGGTAGCCATGCTGGTTAAGTGTGCCTTGAATTCTAAATATATCACAGACAGTGTCACCAGCAAAGCACCCCCACACGATAACACCTCCTCCTCAATGCTTTACGGTGGGAACTACACATGCGGAGATAATCCGTTCACCCACACCGCATCTCACAAAGACTTGGTGGTTGGAACCAAAAATCTCCAATTTGGACTCCAGACCAAAAGACAGATTTCCACCGGTCTGATGTCCATTGCTCATGTTTCTTGACCCAAGTAGTGGTTAGTAGTGGTTTCTTTGCAGCAATTCGACCATGAAGGCCTGATTCACACAGTCCCCTCTGAACAGTTGATTTTTGGAGATGTGTCTGTGACTTGAACTCTGTGAAGCATTTATTTGGGCTCCAATTTCTGAGGCTGGTAACTCTAATGAACATCTCCTCTGCAGCAGAGGTATCTCTGGGTCTTCCATTCCTGTGGCGGTCATCATGAGATCCAGTTTCATTATAGCGCTTGATGGTTTTTGCGACTGCACTTGAAGAAACGTTCAAAGTTCTTGAAATGTTCCGTATTGACTGACCTTCATGTCTTAAAGTAATGATGGACTGTCGTTTTTCTTTGCGCATTTGAGCTGTTCTTGGCATAATATGGACTTGGTCTTTTACCAAATAGGGCTATCTTCTGTATACCCCCCTACCTTGTCACAACACAACTGATTGGCTCAAATGCATTAAGAAGGAAATAAATTCTACAAATTAACTTTCAACAAGGCACACCTGTTAATTGAAATGCATTCCAGGTGACTACCTCATGAAGCTGGTTGAGAGAATGCCAAGAGTGTGCAAAGCTGTCATCAAGGCAAAGGGTGGCTATTTGAATAATCTCAAATTTAAAATATATTTTGATTTGTTTAACACTTTTTTTGGTTACTACATGATTCCATATGTATTATTTCATAGTTTTGATGTCTTCACTATTATTCTACAATGTAGAAAATAGTAAAAATAAAGAAAAACCCTTGAATGAGTAGATGTTCTAAAACTTTTGACCGGTAGTGTACATGTCTACTTTAGACATCGAAGAATCTTGTGGATAGGCTACAATGTTTTTGAATAACTATTGAACTGTATAGGAAGACCATAACAGTAGTCTCCCTCATGTACCGAATCATTATCCAAAAGCATTGAAACACCTTCTGCTTTCTTCCTCGGATTCCCCTCTCCGGTCCTCTATCTGATCACCTTCTGCAGGAGACAGGCCTCTGTCTGTTAGACTTTCTGCTCCACTCCGTCATCATAACCTTTTTCTTTTCAGAATTATCTGGTCTGAGTTGAGAAGATTAGAAGTACCAAAACAAAAGGATCCTCAACAACAACTCTGCTTTCTTTCTCATGGATAGAAGGACAACCAACTGACGCCTTTTCATGCACCAAACGAACACTCGGAATCAGCTTTTTTCATGAACATGAAGAGACCCAACATCATTACATTATTGCTCTCAAAACAATGTCAGATGGTGTTATTTTCAGCTGGAATGGAGCACGGTGTGATTTTCACACACCACCCCTGAAAACTGAGAGTGTGTGAGCACAGGGTGCTCAAGTCACCTTAGTTACTAACCAGAGAGAGAGAGAGTGGGAGAGAGAGAGAAACAGAGAGAGAGCGAGAGCGAGAGAGAGGAACCGAGAGCAACAGAGAGAGTGTGAGAGAGAGAAACAGAAAGAGAGTGAGAAAGAGAGAGTGTGAGAGAGAGACAGACAGACAGAGAGAGAGAGAGAGAGAGAGAGAGAGAGAGAGAGACAGAGAGAGAGAGATAGAGAGAGAGAGAGAGAAAAAAAAGAGAAACAGAAAGGGGTGACTGTTGTTTCTGCCACTGCTTCTGATTATCCAGCAGACTCTCTGTCCTTGCATTAATTATTGACAACGTTGCTGCAAACTTAGTGAAATGGCAAATCAAAGCCCCGCTCGGCCAGATGACTTTGTCATGCAAAGTAGAAAGCCTCATGCTGTCTCATTGATTTACCAAATTAATACAAAGTTAATTACAGTCTTTAATGATTGTTTTCATCTCATTTGATAGAATGACATTCAATGTTTGACTTTGTCAGCATCTTCATCGGCTTGTTGCAGCCTGCAGTTGTTGGACACGACTGTTAATATCAGCAAGAACAATCAATTTCTCTGACCTGTAAAAAAGATAAACTCTGTTTAGCAGTCGTCTTGACATTTAACAAATAATTGGCATAGCTGTGGAAAAATAAGTAGATTGACTTTCTATATCCCCATCTTAAATCTGCTTAAGATTCAATTATTAAAGAATTAGTGCATTTGATTTTAGCTGCAGTGCTTCCCGTCATCCCTTCTCTTTTACATTTTAAAGCTGAACCATTAAACCTTACTATTTTCTATTTATTTATTTATTTCATTTTCATATGTGAAAATCACGTTTTCACATGTGAAATGGCTATTTTCACGTTGAGCTTAAATTTCACATGTGAAACCATATTTTCACATGTATAAAGTTTAGAGTTACGCCACCTTTTCACCTCATATATGGAATTGCAAGTTCACATGTGAAAAACATGAACATGTGACAATCACATTTGCAGTTTCACATGTAAGAAAAGTCCACATGTGTAAATCTCACTTGCAAGTTCACATGAGGGGGTGAAATGGTGTTATTCTCTTCACATGTGAAAAGGTGGTGTGAATCTATTGCAGTAGCAATGTTTCCACATGTGGAATTGCAATGGCTGTAATACCATTCTGTTAAATTAAAAGGTTACTTAGCCTAACTGAGTATAATAATTTAAGTGTGTTAAAAAATAATTGTTTCTTATTTCTGTGCCATCCAATCCACTATTATTGTATTCCTCCCATGGTGTTCAATTGAGATACATATATACGCGCTTCCACTAGGTGGAGGCATTCGGAGTGTTATTACTGCAGGAGCGCGCCTTTCTTTTTCGTACATTGGTCCGTGACGTGAACAGAACAGAGAAGCTAGCTCTCCCTGTCTCCTTTTTTTTTTATTATCCTGTTTTCCGATTTGTACGCATCGTTATGTTTTCAGAATCTAGAGATAACGTGTTTTAAATAAACTGTGTTGAGTTTTCTGGTAATTTTGAGAGAGTGCTAAATGAGTGAGATTGTCCCATTTATATGAGAGTATCCAAGCTAAGTAGCTAGCTAGCTAACTCACTTTTGTATGCAAAGTCAATGAGAAGATTTATAACAGAAATAAAAAATCATCCAATTTTTTTTTATTTCCGTTATAAATGTTTTGGCTCTTAAATTATTACATTTTCTTTTACAAACAAGGGCTCATATTGAGTGTATTTGCATGTGTACATATGAACCATGCTAATGATATGTATTTTAGAAGGTTATTCTTTATGACATTTGTATTTAATGGTCTTATGATAACCGCTAGCTAGCTTAGTGATAGGTGATAGCTAGCCTTCCATAGCTAGCTATTTTTTGCTTCTGTTATTGTTAGCTGTCCATTGTTTTTTATTAAATGTAATAGACACACCTAAAAGGGAATTTTATGTATTTGAAAATGTGTGAATGTGCTTGCTTTTGGAATGAATGAGATGATTTTGAATAAGGGCTGTCAGAGCTAACTTTTTGTAATTGTTTGCACACATTTATTTTAATTGCATTGTTGATCGCATTTGATTAATTGATCGCATTGATTAATCGCAATGTGGAAAGCATTTAAAATATACTCAAAACAGCCAAAGTGCATAAACTATAGACCTAAAAACAACAATGCGATTTCAAAAAAGGTTAAAAACAGCAGGACTCCTGCTCTGCTCTTTTTTGAGGAGGGGGTCAAAATATGGGCACCCCTTCACAAGATACTTTGATTCTAGTCTTAAGCCCAGGTGTATGTGTGCACGTGTATGACGAGTACTGAGGATACGAAGAGGCAGGACGCAGACGCGGGAATCAACAATGTAAAGGTTTACTTAACACTGAGCAAGAGGACAACAAAGAGCGAGTACACGACAAGACGACAAGACATCGTTTCGGACACGGTCCGAGAGTCCATAATGCCGGAAGACCTGTTGGAACAGGACCTCAGCGACCTGGAGAGCAGAAGGAAGACCAGTTAGTGGCAAAAAACGGCATGATTTGGAGAACCGATCTACGACCACCAGGACTGTGGTGAAGCCGTCAGAACGTGGGAGGTTGGTGACAAAGTCTATGGACAGGTGTGACCAAGGTCGCTGAGGCACTGGGACCCTGGTGGGTATATACATGCGCCATGGAGGGTCGTTGTCAGGTGCTGGGTCCTCCTGAGCCGCCAGGCGGATGTCTTCGTCCACATCCCAAACGACAGGTGCCACGATGAGAGACGGAGGCAGGATAGGACCCCCCAGATCCTGTAGAGTGTGTCGGCTTCCACATTCTGGGATCCTGGGCGGCAGGACAGAATAAACTGAAAGCGAGTAAGAAATTGGGCCCACCTGGCTTGACGATAGTTCATCCGTTTCGCTGCCCGTATGTGCTCCACATTTCGGTGATCAGTGAGAATCCTGAACGGATGGACTGCGCCCTCCAGCCAGTGTCTTCATTTCTCCAGAGCGAGGACCACCGCCAACAGCTCCCTGTCTCCAACTCCATAGTTTCTCTCTGCGGGGGTCGTCCCAACATGCGAGTTCCTTCGTGGTGTCCTCCCGTAAGCCTCTCCTGAAGGCCGTGCGCAGAGCACGCTCATTCCAGCCGCCACCGTGCGAAATCTCAGGGCGAACTCGCAGGCGGCCCTTTTCCTGTTGTAGCCAGGGTGGACGCTCACCCCCGTCCTTTCCCTCTGTGGGATGATCGAACACCGCCCTGAACCGAGCGAGGAAGGTGGAGTAGGGAAGCGCCGCGGCCTCACCTCCTTCCCAGACTGCTGTGGCCCAATCCACCGCCTTTCCCTTCTGTAGCGAAATCACCAGCGCTATCCTGGGTTGGTCCGATGGAGATGCCCCACACTGACGTGCCACATTCAGTGAAACCTGTAGCAGGAAGCTGTTTTCCCGTCATAGCGCTCCGGCAGGGCGAAGGGTCCCTGAGACGTTGGTGAAAGCCCGGGAGAAGGTGGACTGGGTACACTCGCCGCTCCCTGAGGTGGAACCGGAGCGATGGTCAGTTTATGCAGAGTTTGGAGCACTTCCTGCATTGCGGCGTTCAGCTGAGCAATCTGCTGCTGGTGCTGGTCGAGGCACTGGGAAACTCCTGGAGGATTACCTGATGCATCCATCTTCGTGATTGGTGTGGGATTCTGTGACGAGTACTGAGGATACGAAGAGGCAGGATGCAGACGCAGGAATCAACAATGTAAAGGTTTACTTAACACTGAGCAAGAGAACAACAAAGAGCGAGTACATGACATGACACTAACAATCACACACAACACAACACTGAACAGTCCAGGGCTATATAGGGGTGGCGATGAGATGATGAGGTGCAGGTGCGCTGGAGGGGATTAGGGTGCGTTGGGTTTCCATTCCGGTGTTGCCAAGGTGGTGCGCTCAGACCAGTGACTCAGTAGACCGGCGAATCAGAGCGCCGGAGGGGAGCAATGGGAGGAGACGTGACAACGTGTGCGTATATGTGTGTATGACTGTGTGTGTATGAGCAGTGTGTCATAGTACTGTTGGGCTCCATGGTGCGTACAGCATGGTAATAGATGCTCCTGCATTTCCCCCCCGAACAATTTAGAAAATAATAGATTCACAACCTCACAACCATTTCCAGGACAATCAGAGTAATGAGCGACCTGCAGCAGCAGTAATGGTCTGCAATTACTCACAGGGCACAGCGATGACACGCTCCTGCCCCGCTCCTGGCTGAATAATACACCACATCATATTTTATTAATTATAGCCAATGCAGAGAGGGCTGCAATTACTGATTACACCTTAGATCAGATCACCCAGCCATGTCTGCGTGCCTCCACCTGTCCCCGGTGTCACCCAGCCATGTCTGCCTGTCTCCACCCGTCCCTGGTATCACCCAGCCATGTCTGCCTGCCTCCACCTGTCCGTGGTATCACCCAGCCATGCCTGCCTGCCTTCACATATCCCTGGTATCACCCAGCCATGCCTGGCTGCCTCCACCTGTCCCTGGTATCACCCAGCCATGCCTGCCTGCCCCTGGTATCACCCAGCCATGCCTGCCTGCCTCTGGTATCAACCAGCCATGTATGCCTGCCTCCACCTGTCCCTGGTATCACCCAGCCATGTCTGCCTGCCTCCACATATCCCTGGTATCACCCATCCATGTCTGCCTGCCTCCATTTGTCCACGGTGTCACCCATCCATGTCTGCCTGCCTGCCTCCACTTGTCCCCCAGTGCCTTGGTTGGCCAGTGTGTCACTAATGCTCTGTCACTGAGGTAGAGCTAACCCAAATGTACTGTCGTCTCTCATGTAAATTTTTTACATTTTAGTCATTTAGCAGACGCTCTTATCCAGAGCGACTTACAGTTAGTGAGTTCATAAATTTTTCATACTGGCCCCCCGTGTGAATCGAACCCACAACCCTGGAGTTGCAAGCGCCATGCTCTACCAACTGAGCTACAGGAGGCCCGTACATGTACATGATCAAAGCCAAGAAAACATGGTTGGACTTTAACATATTGGTGGATTAGTAAAGCCAAGAAAACATGATTGACCATTAACATATTGGTGGGTCAGTAAAGCCAAGAAAACATGGTTTGTCATTACTATATTGGTGGATTAGTAAAAGCAAGAAAACATTGTTGACCTTTAACATATTGGTGGATTATTAAAGCCAAGAAAAATGGTTACCTTTAACATTTTGGTGGATTAGTAATGGTTGAGTAGTCAATAGGAAGACTTATGTAAATAAATAATGTGATGCGTGTGATAGAAGGAGTCAGGCGCAGGAGAGTAATACGCATCCAAAGAGTTTATTCAAAACTCAGGCACAGGGGAAATATCTACCCTGGCAACAACAAGGTAAGGGTGGCTCAACCGAGCTACACACAACTCACTATAAAACAATCACCGACACAGACAAGAAAGCAGAGGGAACACTTATACAATTACTAATTGGGGATAAGGACCAGGTGTGTGTGTGATAATTAGACAAGACAAGTGGAGTGATGATAAATGGATCGGCAGCTGCTAGAAAGCCGGTGACGACAAATGCCGAAACCCGCCCAACAAAGGAGGGGAGACAGCCTTAGCGGAAGTCGTGACAGTACCCCCCCCCCTTGACGCGCGGCTCCAGCAGCACGCTGACCCCGGCCTCATGGACGGCCAGGAGGACGCGGAGCAGGGCGAGCCGGATGGCGACGGTGGAAATCCCGTAACATGGAGGGATCGAGGATATCCCTCACCGGGACCCAGCACCATTCCTCCGGACCATACCCCTGCCACTCCACAAGGTACTGAAGGCCCCCCACCCGACGCCTCGAATCCAGGATGGAACGGACCGAGTACGCCGGGGCCCCCTCGATGTCCAGAGGAGGTGGAGGGACCTCCCGCACCTCAGACTCCTGGAGCGGACCAGCTACCACCGGCCTGAGGAGAGACACATGAAATGAGGGGTTAATACGGTAATCAGAGGGAAGTAATAACCTATATGTGACCTCTTTGACTCTCCTCAGGACTTTGAACGGCCCCACAAACCACGGGCTCAGCTTCCGGCAGGGCAGGCGGAGGGGCAGATTCCGGGTCAAGACGGAATCCCCCGGTACAAAGACGGGGGCCTCACTGCGGTGGCGGTCAGCGTTGGCCTTCTGACGACGCACAGCGTGTTGGAGGTGAACGTGGGCAGCATCCCACGTCTCCTCCGCATGCCGAAACCAGTCATCCACTTCAGGAGCCTCAGTCTGGCTCTGGTGCCATGGTGCCAGAACCGGTTGGTAACCTAGAACACACTGGAAAGGCGTTAGGTTAGTGGATGAGTGGCGGAGAGAGTTCTGGGCATATTCTGTCCATGGCAAGAACACCAACCACTCCCCCGGCCGGTCCTGGCAGTAGGACCGCAGGAACCTACCCATGTCCTGATTTACCCGTTCTACCTGCCCATTACTCTCGGGGTGGAACCCAGAGGTCAGGCTGACCGAGACCCCCAGACGTTCCATGAACGCCTTCCAGACCTTGGACGTGAACTGGGGACCTCGGTCAGACACTATATCCTCTGGTACCCCGTAGTGCCGGAAGACGTGAGTAAACAGGCACTCCGCAGTCTGCAGGGCCGTGGGGATACCAGGCAGAGGAAGGAGGCGGCAGGACTTTGAGAAGCGGAGCACAACGACCAGGATGGTGGTGTTACCTTGGGAGAGGGGAAGATCAGTCAGAAAATCAATGCTAAGGTGAGACCATGGTCGTTGTGGAATTGGTAACAGTTGTAGCTTACCCGCTGGGAGGTGCCTAGGTGCCTTACTCTGGGCACACACCGAGCAGGTTGTGCCACTTGCTATCATAAGTTGAATGCACCAATTTGTAAGTCGCTCTTGATAAGAGCGTCTGCTAAATGATGTAAATGTAAATGTAAATGAGACGTACACCCTCACATCCTTAGCCAAGGTAGGCAACCAGTATTTTCCGCTCAGGCAGCGCACTGTACGACCGATACCTGGGTAACGTGTGTGCCCAGAAGTGTGTACCGTTTCCGCCTGTGACAGGGGTATATATGACTCCTGGGAGGTACAGCGTCTACCCTGAGGTTTATCGCGCAATCCCCCGCCCTGTGAGGTGGTAACTTAGTCGCCTGCGTTTTAGAGAACGCTTGCGCCAGATCACGGTATTCGGGGGGAATGCGCACGGTGGAGGTACTATCTGGACTTTCCACCGTGGTTGCACCAACGGAAACATCTAGGCACCTACCCTGACACTCACGCAACACCCCGTGAGAGCCCTCTGCGGCCAAGAGAAGGTGGGGTTGTGGAGTGCTAACCAAGGGATACCTAATTCCACAGGGAAAGCAGGAGATTCAATAATTGAAAAAATCACCTGCTCAAAATGAATCTCCCACGGTGACTGGTATAGTGACTTCCGTAACAAATCAGGACCCTAATGGTCGACTATCGAGTGCTCTGAGGGGACGTGGAATGGAGAGGGGAACCAATGAAATGCCTTGACGGCGTGCGAATGCCCTATCCATAAAGTTCCTAGCTGCGCCTGAATCGACTAGCGCCTTACACTGGGGAACTACCATGTGATCGGGAAAGTGAATAGGTAGGGTACAGTGCGCAACAGAGGGCTCTGATCAAGTGTGGTTGTTCAATACCTGGGGTGATGCGTGAGTGGCCTGCCTGCCGCCTCCAGGTCCAAATTAACGTTGATTACGACGTGTGGTGGATTGTCCCTTCGTGTCACCAGAGTGGCACTGTCGCTGTCCTCCTCCGCTCTCTCGGCCGGCGGCTCCACCCAGCTCCATCGGCTCGAGGTCCGAATCTTCCGGGGTGGAAACGGGCAGACCCCTACCAGGACGTCCTCTGGCTGCCAGCAGGTTGTCCAATCAAATGGCCATGTCCACTAGTTTATCGAAGGACAACATGGTGTCCTGGCAGGCTAGCTCTCGTTGGACATCCTCCCGCAGATGGCACCAGAAATGGTCGATCAGGGCCCGCTCGTTCCACCTGGACCCCGCTGCCAGCGTCCAGAACTCCAACGCGAAATCCTGCGCGGTCCTCGTCCCCTGCCTCAGGTGGACCAGTCGCTCACCCGCCTCTCGACCCTCGGGCGGGTGGTCGAATCCAGTCCGAAAGAGGAAGCGAACTCCCTGTAATCCTCCATCGCGGCTCCTCCTTCGTTCCACACCGCGTTGGCCCACTCCAGGGCTTTCCCACAGAGGCAGGAAACGAGGACGGACACCTTCTCCCGCTCCGATGGTGCCAGCCTGATGCTGGCAAAGTAAAGCTCCAATTGGAGGAGGAAACCCTGGCACAGCGCCACTGTCCCTTCAAACGCCCGTGGTCGGGATATCTGGATCCCTCCTGGTGCTGGGGTGTAGGTGGCTGGATCCGGTTGGCCAGCTGGCCTCGACAGATCGGGTCTGCTCCTCTCCAGGCATTGGACGACCTGAAGAACCCGATCCATCACTTCCCCCAAGCTGGCCAGCATCATGGAGTGCTCCTGGACCCGTGCCACGACTCCAGGTATGTGCTCTTCTCCCGCTGACTCCGCGGGTGGGTGATTCTGTGATGCGTGTGATAGAAGGAGTCAGGCGCAGGAGATTAATACGCATCCAAAGAGTTTATTCCGTCGATAAACAGTTGCGCAAGCATGCGACAACAAAACTCAGGCACAGGGGAAAATATCTACCCTGGCAACACACAGCTCACTACAAATAATCACCCACACAGACAAGGAAGCAGAGGGAACACTTATGCAATGACTAATTGGGGATAAGGACCAGGTGTGTGTGATAATTAGACAAGACAAGTGGAGTGATGATAAATGGATCGGCAGCAGCTAGTAAGCCGGTGACGCCGAAAGACGAAACCTGCCCGAACAAGGAGGGGAAGCAGCCTCGGCGGAAGTCGTGACAAATAATTACTGTTGTGGACGTTCAAAATGGATACGTGCCTTGCGCAAGGACACATTCACAGATTTTTTTCAACTAGTCTGCCTTTCAGTTACTGGCCCAACGCTCTTAACCACTAGGCTACATGCAACTCTCTACGCATGACCTAATGATCTCAGTGAAACAAGAGCAACTGAAAAGGCCCCAAAAATGGTCTGACTCAACACATTACAGGAGAAGCAGCAGGCTATGGGCCAGAAGCCCAGGGACCACAGATGAACCTGTAGAAGTAAGGTTTTACAGATTTACGGCCCTGGCCACATCAGCAGGCCTGCGATGCGAGCGCTCCCGATTATGGGATGTTTATTATGTGTGGAGCTGAGTGTGCCCTTGTGGGCCTGGTCCTCTCGGGTGTGGAGATTGCTTTTCATGTGTCATTAATCCAAGCCGTCATCGCTGGCATGGCAGAGCTGTAATCCAGTTGGTTCCAGTGACGGACTTACCATTAGGCAGAAGAGACAATTGCCTCAGGCCTCACATGATCAAGGGGCCCCATGAACTGGGCATAATTTAACAAAATAATAATAGTTATCATAAAATAAATATAAAAAATCTCAGCTGCAGCAACGAGGTGCTTTCAGAGAAAGAAAGAATATTACATTTTATAATAATAATATATAATAATATAACATTTTAAGGCATGTCTTTAGTAAAAAGACAGCTGCTGCTGATAAGACTGCCTTCGTCATCGAGGAAAGTATTCATACCCCTTGACTTATTCCACATTTTGTTGTGTTGCAGCCTGGATTCAAAATTTAAAATAGATTTTTCTCACACCCATCTACACACAATACCCTATAATGACAAAGTGAAAACATGTTTTTAGACATTTTTGCAAATGTATTGAAAATTAAATACAGAAATATCTCATTTACATAAGTATTCACACCCCTGAGTTAATACTTTGTTGAAGTACCTTTGGCAGCGATTACAGCTGTGAGTCTTTTTGGGTAAATCTCTAAGAGCTTTGCACACCTGGATTATGCAACATTGGCCATTATTCTTTTCAAAATTCTTTGAGCTCTGTCAAATTGGTTGTTGATCATTGCTAGACAACCATTTTCAGGTCTTGCCATAGATTTTCAAGTAGATTTAAGTCAGAACTGAAACTCGGCCACTCAGGAACATTCACTGTCTTCTTGGTAAGCAACTCCAGTGCATTTGGCCTTGTGTTTTAGGTTATTGCCTTGCTGAAAGGTGAATTCAAAACTAAACCATGTTTTCCTCTAGGATTTTGCCTGTGCATAGCTCCATTCCGTTTCTTTTTTATCCTGAAAAACTCCCTAGTCCTTAACGATTACAAGCATACACATAACATGCTGCAGCCACCACTATGCTTGAAAATATGGCCAGATATCTCGAGCTGCAGCCAAATGTATGCAGTTCCAGGGCCAGACTCTTAGGACCCCCCTTTCCCCAACAGTCAACCATGGAGTATATATATTTATATTCATGACCATATTAGTGATTGTTTAATAAATATTGGGTTTAATAAAGGGAGACCTGCAAGAATGTGGGTCAACATTTTGGAAGCAAAAAATGAAAATGTACCTGGGAATCAATAAGACATATAAGACAAGGAGCCCCTATGTTAGGTATAAAAGTAAAATGGAGATGATAGTTGTAACCATTAAGGTAGAATCATGGTTTTGAAGGTCATCTCCTACAATGTGAAAGGTATCCATGTTCCATTAAAATAAAATAAAAATCCTACAACTGAAGAACAGTGTGCAATAGCTTTTTTTTTTTACAAGAGACGCACCTGCCAGATAGTGAGCACCTCAAGCTCAATAAAACCTGGGCTAATCAGATGTTTTTCTCATCACATAGTTCTGGAAGGAGAAGGGGAGTTGCTATTCTAATACACAGATCCACCCCGTTTGTTCTGCATGATATACGTAAAATATAAGGAAGGGAGATACATATTATTGAACGGGTCGATTGCAGGAGTTAAAGTCTCAATGTTTAATGTATATGGAAATAAACCTACATTTATGAACATTTTGACATTTGATTTTGAAAGTGTTAAACAAATCAAAATATATTTGAGATTTTAAATTCTTCAAATAGCCACCCTTTGCCTTGATGACAGCTTTGCACACTCTTGGCATTCTGTCAACCAGCTTCACCTGGAATGCTTTTCCAACAGTCTTGAAGGAGTTCCCACATCTGCTGAGCACTTGTTGGCTGCTTTTCCTTCACTCTGCAGTTCAACTCATCCCAAACCATCTCAATTGGGTTGAGGTCGGGTGATTGTGGAGGGAACCACACATTTGGAGATCATCCGTTCACCTGCTCTGCGTTTCACAAAGACACAGCGGTTGGAACCAAAAATCGCACATTTGGACTCATCAGACCAAAGGACAAATTTCCACCGATCTAATGTCTGTTGCTCGTGTTTCTTGGCGCAAGCAAGTCTCTTCTTCTTATTGGTGTCCTTTAGTAGTGGTTTCTTTGCAGCAATTCGACCATGAAGGCCTGATTCACATAGTCTCTTCTGAACGGTTGATGTTGAGATGTGTCTGTTACTTGAACTCTGTGGAGCATTTATTTGGGCTGCAGTCTGAGGTGCAGTTAACTCTAATGAACTTATCTTCTGCAGCAAAGGTAACTCTGGGTCTTCCTTTCCTGTGGCGGTCCTCATGAGAGGCAGTTTCATCATAGCGCTTGGTGGTTTTTGCGACTGCACTCAAATAAACTTTCAAAGTTCTTGACATTTTCCGGATTGACTGACCTTCATATCTTAAAGTAATGATGGACTGTCGTTTCTCTTTGCGCATTTGAGCTGTTCTTGGCATAATATGGACTTGGTCTTTTACCAAATAGGGCTATCTTCTGTATACCACCCCTACCTTGTCACAACACAACTGATTGGCTCAAATGCATTAAGAAGGAAAGAAATTCCACTAATTAACTTTTAACAAGGCACACCTATTAATTGAAATGCATTCCAGGTGACTACCTCATGAAGCTGGTTGAGAGAATACCAAGAGTGTGCAAAGCTGTCATCAAGGCAAAGGGTGGCTACTTTGAAGAATCTTAAATATAAAATATATTTTGATTTGTTTAACACTTTTTTGGTTACTACATGATTCCATATGTGTTATTTCATAGTTTTGATGTCTTCACTATTATTCTACAATGTAGAAAATAGTACAAATAAATAATAAAGAAAAAAGTAGGTGTGGCCAAACCTTTGAATGGTAGCGTATATCAGAAGTAGATATCAGAATGGCTATAAAAATAATAATAATAATAAGTCCCGGTTCTGATGGGAACGTTCATGAATTCTATAAAAACCTTCCCGGACCATGTCACTCCAATGTTTGTGGAAGTGTTTTCAAATGTATTTGAAACCGGAGAGCTACCTTACTGTATGTATACTTGGAGAGAATCTCTGATCAGTATTATAAAGAAGGCAAAGATGTTACTGATTGTAATTCATATAGACCTATCGCTTTGCTCCAAAACGATTACCAACTTTTTACTTCCATTTTGGCAAAGCGACTAGGAAAAGTTATAACAGATATTATAAACCATGATGAAATGGGGTTCATTGCCGGTCGTCAACTATCGGATAATATAAGAAGATGCCTAAATGTTACGTCATCTTCCCAGACTCAGGGTGGGGAAAATATGGCACTGGCTCTGGATGCGCAGAAGGCTTTTGATCAGGTATCATCGCCTTATCTGTTTCAAGTGCTGCATGAATTTGGATTTGGCCACAAGTTCCATATGTGGTCCTCTGTAGCTCAGCTGGTAGAGCACGGCGCTTGTAACGCCAAGGTAGTGGGTTCGATCCCCGGGACCACCCATACACAAAAAAAAAATGTATGCACGCATGACTGTAAGTCGCTTTGGATAAAAGCGTCTGCTAAATGGCATATTATATTATTATATTACAAGTTCATTAGATGGGTCCAAATCCTTTATTCGACTCCCCACGCTAGAGTCAGAGTAAATGGACATTTATCTGCACCTGTCATCATTAAAAGAGTGGTCCGGCAAGGATACTGAGCGCACCCCATTTTGCCATTAGTATTGAACCTCTTGCCCAGATGATAAGATCCAGTCCAAATATCAAAGGCGTAGAAACTGTTGAGGAAAAGCATTAGATTTCTCTGTATCCTGATGATGTATTGCTGTTTATGTCTGATGTAACTCTGTGCCATGCTTGATGAAATGTATAAAAACAGGATATAAACTGAATGTAAGTAACACTGAAGCCTACGCTATGAATTGGTTCACCCCCCGACAGGTACCCTGTCTGTCAACAAGGGAATAAAATACCTAGGTATTAATATTCCTACCTCTCTTGAGGACCTGTATAAAGTGAACTAAACCAAATTAATTGACGTGATAACCACAGACCTTAGAAGATGGATGATTTTACCTCTCACTTTATCAGGAAAGAATTAAGATTAATATTCTTCCCAGACGGCTATTTCAATATCAGACACTAACAGTTTTGGTTCCAGAATCCATATTTCAACAATTAGACTAACTCATTTCAAGGTTCCTATTGCAATGAGGGTGAATACAAAACCCTCCAACTGTCAATAATGACAAAGTGAAAACATGTTTTTAGATTGTTTTGCAAATGTATTGAAAATGAAATATCTCATTCACGTAAGTATTCACACCCCTGAGTCAATACTTTGTAGAAGCAGACCAGAAACAACCAGTGAATGCTGGAGAAAATGTGGTGAACTATTCACAAATGACCTACATATTGTCCTAGAATAATGACATTCTGGAATAATGTTTTTGACTTTGTAAACAATCTATTTAAATGCTTCCTGGAAAAGAGCCCAAAGAGTGCTATACTTGGAGTAATCCCTGAGCGCTTTCAAAATGCCTACAGTATCTATTAAATATACTTTTGTAAGCAGCAAAGTAATGTAGTACAGCACATTGGCTAAATAAAAACATTACTACCATGGAAGAGTGTAGAGTGAAATAATTGTTTTTAATGGAAAAGATTACCCATAAAATAAAACTGCAAACCGATGTATGTGAAAGAAGATGGGAATCGCTCCTTGTAAATAATATTGTGTACACAAAGCCTCAGTTGTCTCGAAGAGACCAAACTTATAATAAATGATAAATAAAACTGATTTTTGCATTTATGTATTGTTATTATTATTATTAGTTTTTATTTTATTTTTCTTCTAATTGTATTTAATTTTGGTGCTTAATTGTGTAGTTTTTACGTCACAAACACTAATTATACTCGTTGACTACACATAGCACACAGACATAGTACTGAGTTACAGTTCATATAAGGAAATCAGTCAATTGAAATACATGAATTAGACCCTAATCTATGGATTTCACATGACTGGGAACACAGATATGCATCTGCTGGTCACAGATACCTTTTAAAAAAAGGGTAGGGCCTGTGGAATGTTGTCCTACTCCTCTTCAATGGCTGTGCGAAATTGCTGGATATTGGCAGGAACTGGAACGCGCTGTCGTACACGTCGATCCAGAGCATCCTAAACATGCTCAATGGATGACATGTCTGATAAGTATGCAGGCCATGGAAGAACTGGGACATTTTCAGCTTCCAGGAATTGTGTACAGATCCTTGCAACATGGGACCGTGTATTATCATGCTGAAACATGAGGTGATGGAGGCGGATGAATGGCACGACAATGAGCCTCAGGATCTCCTCACTGTATCTATGTGCATTAAAATTGCCATCGATAGGCCTCCCGAGAGGCACAGCTGTCTAAGGCACTGCATCGCAGTGCTAGAGGCATTACTACAGACCTGGGTTAATTCCCGGGCTGTGCCACAACCGGCCGTGGCCAGGAGTCCCATAGGACTGCGCACAATTGGCCCAGCGTCGTCCGGGTTAGGGGAGGGTTTAGCTGGGGGGGGCTTTACTTGGCTCATCGTGCCCTAGCGACTCCTTGTGGCGGGCCGGGTTTCCTCCGACACATTGGTGCGGCTGGCTTCCGGGTTAAGATGGCGGGTGTTAAGGAGCGTGGTTAGGCGGGTCATGTTTCGGAGGACACGTGACTCCGTTGGGGAGTTGCATCGAACAGACAAGATCGAAATTGGAGAGAAAAATGACATCGATAAAATGCAATTGTTCGTTGTCCGTAGCGTATGCCTGCCCATACTATAACCCAACCGCCACCATGGGGTACTCTGTTCACAACGTTGACATCAGCATACCGCTCGCCCACATGACACCATACAAGCTGTCTGCCATCTGCCCGGTACAGTTGAAACCAGGATTAATCCGTGAAGAGCGCACTTCTCCAGCGTGCCAGAGGCCATAGAAGGTGAGCATTTGCCCACTGAAGTCGGTTACGACGCCGAACTACAGTCAGGTCAAGACCCGGGTGAGGACGACGAGCAAGCGGATGAGCTTCCCTGAGATGGTTTCTGACAGTTTGTGCAGAAATTATTTGGTTGTGCAAACCCACAGTTTCATCAGCTGTCCGTGTGGATGGTCTCAGACGATCCTGCAGGTGAAGAAGCTGGGTATGGAGGTCCTGGGCTGGCGTGGTTACACGTGGTCTGCGGTTGTGAGGCCGGTTGGACGTACTGCCAAATTCTCTAAAACAACGTTGGAGGCGGCTTATGGTAGAGAAACAAACATTCAGTTATCTGGCAACAGCTTTGGCTGACATTCTTGCACTCACCATGCCAATTGCACGCTCCCTCAAAATCTGAGACATCTGTGGCATTGTGTTGTGTGACAAAACTGCACATTTTAGAGTGGCCTTTTATTGGCCCCAGCAAAAGGTGCACCTGTGTAGTGATCATGCTGTTTAATCAGCTTCTTGACATGCCACACCTGTCAGGTGTATGGATTATAAGGAGAAATGCTCACTAACAGGGATGTAAACAAATTTGTGCACGACATTTGAGAGAAACAAGCTTTTTGTGCGTATGGAACATTTCTGAGATCTTTTATTTCAGCTCATGAAACATGGGACCAACACTTTACATGTTGCGTTTATAGTTTTGTTCAGTATAATTCATTTAGACATTATAGGGTATTGTTTATAGGCCAGTGACCCACCAAAATCTCAATTTAATCCATTTTAAAATTCAGGCTGTAAAACAACAAAATGTGGAAAAAGTCAAGGGGTGTGAATACTTTCTGAAGGCACTGTATGTGTAGCCCACGTATCTGATTCTGTCTGGACAAAAACGGTATGACATGTCAACCTGGCCTCTGCCTGGGGCTTCCAAATCAGTAAGTCCGCCCCTGGTTGATTCGATAATGAAGTGTTGCCTAGACAGGGGGTGTTACAGCATCAGTAAAGCACTTGTTCACTGTCTTGACAAAGCAAATAAAACCAAGCTTGTGATTAAACATAATTTCAGAGCAGATATATTATCGGTATTATCAGTGTTTCAATTTGAAAACACGTTTAGAGATTATATAGTCAAATAGTTCCAGTGTGCTCAGGCTCACATTAAATCCTATTGACTATTCTCATATGTGTGGTGGTCATGGAAACAGGGCTCTTATGCTGATTTGTTTTTTAATAATGTCTCAGTGGGCCTTTAATATGCCTGTTTTATGATTCTGATGTTTATCTCTGTTGGGATGTGTAGGGTGTCTAGCATATATTCGATACTTCAGAACTTTTTAATCTATAGTTACTTTGATTAAGTTTTATTTTAGCAGAAACGAGACAGAAATGTGTAGCTCGGTTTGTGACGCATCAAAAGGGTGCACCAAGTTGCCTTCATGTTTTTTATTGTCTTGTGCACTTTGATTAAATAGCAGAGAGCACTGATTTGAGATTACAGGCTCTGGCACAGCAGTATTAGCATTTTGGGAATTGAAAAGCCCTGCATGTTTATGAGACTATTCTGCATATTTGATGCTATTTCCTATGAAACTATTCGATATGGAGCTCATAGTCTATCTCTAAAAGCCACTCTGAGTAATGAAAGGCTTGCAGCTTGCCAGAACAGCCAGCCAGGCAAACAGCTCCTCTGCTCTGATGCTGCTGCTGTCAAATACTTGCTGGTCCGGCAAATATGAATCTCCAAAAGTATGATTCAGCTCTTCTCCTCTGATTAAAGGAGGACTCCTGGACTGGACGAGTGGCAGGCCAGGACCTCTCTGCTAACTGCAGCCTCAACACTACAGGAGATGGCTTGTTGAGTGTTCAGGTTTCCCTGTTTCACTGTAGTCAGATAAATGCTGTCTGCATTTATCCATGTACCAAATACACTGTTGCATTTTAATATTTATGAGCCTTATTTTAATGATGTTTAACATTTTCAGTGCTACAGTTTTAAGACTTGCCTAACGCTCTCTGTTATGTCCTCTCATTGAGACCTCCTCTTGCAAATCTTGCAGTGCTTTTGAGGGTGGATGGGATATAATAATTACAATAGTCCTGAACACCCAATGGGATGATTCTCTCCTTCTTAGGGCATATTGTGTCTCTGAACACTATATAGACACCCTATTTCTCCGTTATTGTATTTGCGATCAAAAGTAGATCATTGCCAGACGGGGAGAGGACAAGGATATGGCAGCACACTGAAAAAACAGCTAAATACAGTCATCAATGTCAAGCGAGTGAGTCACTGCACACGTAGTGGAGTGACTCAGAGACAAGGTGCCCTGCATGTCCCCCAGAGTGACTCAGAGACAAAGAGCCCTGCATGTCCCCCAGAGTGACTCAGAGACAAAGTGCCCTGCATGTCCCCCAGAGGACTTCCTGCCTGCGTGGTGGCTGAGCTCAACAGTTGTTATCAAAGGCACAATTAGCTTTGGCACACATCCCTTCTAATTGAGGAAAGGATGTCCATGCTGCTGTAAACGGCAGGCTAAATGTACACTAACTGTAACGGCGATAAAACTGAAGATCGTGATCATAAATTCTTAATTTGTACACTAATGAATATAGCCTGATCAGCAGTTTCTCACAACAAATTGCTCGGAGGATTTAGAGAAAACTTCCTTAAACAGCTGGGCTGTTGTTGCCAAGCTGCACATCTCGGTCTGTGTTTAATGAGACTCTTACGCGTTTGTGTCTCCCATTAAAAGTTTTAGTGTCACATGCTTGCCCAATAAACTCAGTTAGTTTAGATTGTGTTAACCTCAACAGAAACATATAGAATAATATAAGATATTTGAAAACCATGCAGATAACCATGGTATTGGGATAGTTAATACCTTTAAAAGTCTAAGCCATTTGGGGAGGTCAACTAAGATAAAATTGGCCTTTACTACTACAGCCTATAGAAACACATTGAATAAAACATCCATAAATGGCAAAAAAAAAACAGTCATAAAATAAGTCATAAGGAATAAGGTTTTGAAGGGTCTGTCCTATATCTACGAGATATAAGAAAGCTCCGGAAATATTTGTGTTTTTTTTACACATATTTAACCCTTTTTTTGGGGTAGGCATAAAACTACCTCCATACTTACGTTAATTTTTTTTTATAGGTACCAGTTACCTTCAGACGAGTCCCGTGACACTTGTGTGGGTTGTAGAGCAAAAAGGAGAACATCATCGTATTCGTGAGAGTCTCCACTTTCCACAATGAGGTCATATTAGTTTATAGCCCAAACGGTTCAGACGTTTTCGTGAGAATACCCATTTTGGAGACGTCTCCTGGTCTGACAAACAGCGCTGTAGCACAGCCACTTTCCAACACTGATGCAGAATGGCGACATAGGCTTGAGACGCAGCCAATGCAAAAAAACAAAATACTGACGGATTTTGATGGATATTTTTTTATTTATTGTGTTCATTAGATTGACGCACGTCAATAGACTCTTAAGTCTTAAAGACAAGGCAAGCTAGATTGACTTCACTGTTGATGTCTACAGCCAGAGACTGACATTTCCTCTCAGCAGCCGCATGTTGTTCCTGCTTCATTACAGATTGACAGATCAAACAGCGAAAGGGAAAATGCCAGCTCAGATACTTTGCCGTGTTATCTTTTCGATTGATACCTGTAAGGCTTGTTTAAAGGTTTCTGCCAGGGAAAGCCTGATTTATCAGAACAACCTGGAGAAAGGTCATCTGTCCTTATTTGGGGCGAGCTGCTGACAGATAAGTTATGCTGCAGGGAGGAGAGTGGAGGCTTGTCGTTGCTAGGGTTGGGGCTGGTGCTGCCTGTGTTATGGATTCAGTGGTTTAGCGTCTGGGACGATGTGAGTACAGGTACAGAGTCACCTTCACACTGCCTGCTCTCATTTTCACTGCAGGCCCAGGGCAGGGCTCAGCTCTGCTGCCAGGTGATTGGTTCAGCCCTGTGATGTCACTGTGCCAGCCTACAGAGCACCCATTGCTGTGCTGGGTACGGACTTCAGAGACCCCTATTCCAGTGTGGGGTCGATCCCTGGCGAGTGATGCTCAAGCATGTTGACAGTGACTGGCAGATATGTGGAGGCACTGTCAGGGCCCCTTGCAGAGGCTTTTGACAGTGCTTTTAGTGGCTCTGACTAGAATCTCAGATTCTACTTTATTATGCACAGACCAACCCTCCATGACCACCCCTCCACGACCAAATGTAATTCACCATGTTCTCTCCTCAAAATCTCCATGGCATTTTGGAGACATCCCATCCTGTCTCTTCGTCATGTACAAGACTGGATGCGAGAGAGGCTAGAATGATCTCACTGAACAGATTGCAGCCCAGATTGCTTCTTAGACTCCTATGTTTATAAATAGATGTTTGTCTGTGTTCCTGGTTTCATTTGCAAGATCATTTCTGATATTTGATTAACAGTAGTGTGCTGTATCTAAGGATATGCACATATTTGCATCCTTTTAGTTTTAGTGAAGACTCCATCGTTTTTCACCACTCGACATTCCGGAAGAAGTTAACACCTAACTGATGCTTTAAATTTAAAGGTTTTCTCTCCAGACATTTCTCTCATATCTTCAGAATGTCTCTTCCCTTCATCATTCATCGTACTGTTTAGAAGTGGCAGTATGAGAGAGAAGAGATTGGTACTATATAGATATCATTTTGCATGTCCTAAGTTCTTCTGACTAAAGTATAATGGCCCTATATTGCAGTATAATTTCCCTATATTGCAGTATAATGGCCCCATATTGCAGTATAATGGCCCTACATTGAAGTATAATGGCCCCATTCTGCATTATAATGGCCCTATATTGCAGTATATGAGCCCTATATTACAGTATACTTGCCCTATATTACATTTTTTTAAACATTTTTTTGCGGGGTAGGCATACATATTGCAGTATAATGGCACCATACTGCAGTATTCCCCTATATTGCAGTATATTGGCCCTATATTGCAGTATTATTGCCCTATATTGCAATATAATGGCCCCATATTGTAGTATAATGGCCCTATATTGCAGTATTATTGCCCTATATTGCAATATAATGGCCCCATATTGTAGTATAATGGCCCTATATTGCAGTATATGAGCCCTATATTGCAGTATAATTGCCCTATATTGCAGTATATGAGCCCAATATTACAGTATACTTGCCCTATATTACATTTTTATTTTTTTATTTTGCGGGGTAGGTATAAATATTGCAGTATAATGGCCCCATACTGCAGTATTCGCCTATATTGCAGTATAATGGCCCTATATTGCAGTATTATTGCCCTATATTGCAATATAATGGCCCCATATTGTAGTATAATGGCCCTATATTGCAGTATTATTGCCCTATATTGCAATATAATGGCCCCATATTGTAGTATAATGGCCCTATATTGCAGTATTATTGCCCTATATTGCAATATAATGGCCCTATATTGCAATATAATTACCCTATATTGTAGTATAATAGCCCTATATTGCAGTATAATGGCCCTATATTGCAGTATAATGGCCCTATATTGCAGTATAATGGCCCTATATTGTAGTATAATGGCCCTATATTGCAGTATAAATCAGCTCCCAGTCCACTGTATAATAAGTATGGACTAAAATCCATCCAAACAACAGGAATGGCACTGGAGAATAGAGTAACATATTGTGGTATCACAGAGTGGTGGTGTGGAACAAATAGCATTGTGCCTCAGTGTTGGCTGGGACACAGCACATAAACTTTAGCATAGGAAATGAATCCAATGTCCCTAAATGGAAGCCAGTCCTCCTGATGTACCAGCGGCAGGGCTACTAGCTGCAGATCACTGGGATCACACTGGTTCAATCAACGTTGTTCAACCAAGGTGGGATAGATGTTGAATTGTCATCTGTGCCCAGTGGCTCTGCTGTCATCTATCTGGGTTCTGCAGTAAATCGTATACTTTCCGCCGAGCGACTTGTGTGTTATTCAATATTCTAGCCCAGTTCCCTGTGCAGTGTCTGGGAATTCAGGGAGGATTTGTTTGCTTGCTCTTCGAGGGCGGTAAAGGAAGTGGTCCTATCAATGCATACATTGAAAGTGCTTGTAATACCAAGCATGCTTTTGAATGGAAATCAGGAACAGACGAACGTCATAAAATATCTGAGTGGTCCCACTTCCTCTTATTAATGTTTTTGTCTGTTTATGACAAGCGATTTGTTGGTTCGCTCATTAGCTATTCCAAGTGTCTCAGCTTCCCAGTTAACTCACCCGTCCCTCTTTTATTTTAAAGAAATCATCCATTCTGTGAGAACAAGACTGAGCAGAACACATCTCCATAACTGTAATGTATTGGGTTCCAGTCCAGCAATACTCTGTGGAGAAGACCTTGACTCAAGTCTGCGAATGACATACCTAATCAGAAAATCCTTACAATAGCAAAAGCCGTGTGTACACAGACGGAGTAAAACAGAGGAAGCAATATGTACACACTTCACTATGCTGTCAGTGTCCAAACATGATTGCATTGTGTGCTCTGAGCTTTCTCTTTGAGCCTCACTGATTACATTTCTGTGGCAATTCTCGTTTAATTTCTCCTGCAAGAACAAGCACGGCCTCAAGTCAAATTAGCAAGCGCTATCCAGTTGATATGGAAAAAGGATATGGCTGTGCCCGACAGGTTGTGCCAATTGATATGTACAGTGGGGGAAAAATGTATTTGATCCCCTGCTGATTTTGTACGTTTGCCCACTGACAAAGAAATGATCAGTCTATAATTTTAATGGTAGGTTTATTTGAACAATGAGAGACAGAATAACAACCTAAAAAATTCAAGAAAAACGCATGTAAAAAAATGTTATAAATTGATTTGTATTTTAATGAGGGAAATAAGTATTTGACCCCTCTGCAAAACATGACTTAGTACTTGGTGGCAAAACCCAACACAGAGGTCAGACGTTTCTTGTAGATGGCCACCAGGTTTGCACACTCAATCTCAGGAGGGATTTTGTCCCACTCCTCTTTGCAGATCTTCTCCAAGTCATTAAGGTTTCGAGGCTGACGTTTGGCAACTCAAACCTTCAGCTCCCTCCACAGATTTTCTATGGGATTAAGGTCTGGAGACTGGCTAGGCCACTCCAGGACCTTAATGTGCTTCTTCTTGAGCCACTTCTTTGTTGCCTTGGCCGTGTGTTTTGGGTCATTGTCATGCTGGAATACCCATCCACGACCCATTTTCAATGCCCTGGCTGAGGGAAGGAGGTTCTCACCCAAGATTTGACGGTACATGGCCCGTCCATCGTCCCTATGATGCGGTGAAGTTGTCCTGTCCCCTTAGCAGAAAAACAACCCCAAAGCATAATGTTTCCACCTCCATGTTTGATGGTGGGGATGGTGTTCTTGGGGTCATATGTAGCATTCCTCCTCCTCCAAACACCGGGAGTTGAATTGATGCCAAAGAGCTAAATTTTGGTCTCATCTGACCACAACACTTTCACCCAGTTCTCCTCTGAATCATTCAGATGTTCATTGGCAAACTTCAGACGGGCATGTATATGTGCTTTCTTGAGCAGGGGGACCTTGCGGACGCTGCAGGATTTCAGTCCTTCACGGCGTAGTGTGTTACCAATTGTTTTCTTGGTGACTATGGTCCCAGCTGCCTTGAGATCATTGACAAGATCCTACCGTGTAGTTCTGGGCTGATTCCTCACCGTTCTCATGATCATTGCAACTCCACGAGGTGAGATCTTGCATGGAGCCCCAGGCCGAGGGAGATTGACAGTTCTTTTGTGTTTCTTCCATTTGCGAATAATCGCACCAACTGTTGTCACCTTCTCACCAAGCTGCTTGGCAATGGTCTTGTAGCCCATTCCAGCCTTGTGTAGGTCTACAATCTTGTCCCTTACATCCTTGGAGAGCTCTTTGGTCTTGGCCATGGTGGAGAGTTTGGAATCTGATTGATTGATTGCTTCTGTGGACAGGTGTCTTTTATACAGGTAACAAACTGAGATTAGGAGTACTCCCTTTAAGAGTGTGCTCCTAATCTCAGCTCGTTACCTGTTTAAAGACACCTGGGAGCCAGAAATCTTTCTGATTGAGAGGGGGTCAAATACTTATTTCCCTCATTAAAATGCAAATCAATGTATAACATTTTTGACATGCGTTTTTCTGGATTTTTTTGGTGTTATTCTGTCTCTCACTGTTCAAATAAAACTACCATTAAAATTATAGACTGATCATTTCTTTGTCAGTGGGCAAACTTACAAAATCAGCAGGGGATCAAATAATTTTTTTCCCTCACTGTAAATAGGATATGACTGTGCCAGGCAGGCTGTGCCAGATTCACATGTTTCTGGACACCACAGGATCCTTCTAATGGCCACAGAGGATTTCACTTTCAGTGGCACTGTTGGTCTAGCTAACACTTTACATGAATGTGCTATTATAACATAGTAATGGCACTGTACTGCACTAGCTATTATGATTAATTGACTTTGTCCCTCTGTGAAGATAATATACTGCTTTCAATATGTCCTCGTACCAGTTAGTAGGTCTGTGTGTGGTCAGATATAGGTGTAGCTTGGATTGTGTTGAAAAATCCACCGCAGTAAATGGGATATTTGTCATATATGAGAGCCAATCTTTAACACCAATATCCTAAAGCTGAGAGTCGGAGAAGGGGCTGAACGCTCTGTCTTCTCTAAAGCTACAATGTAGATGATTGATTTAGTGGACAGTGAAGGAGAGCAGGAGGGAGTCCGGCCGGCTGTGTTCGTTAATCATGCTACATTACCTCACAAAATACATTTATCACACCAGACCAAAGGCTTCAGTCTAAAAGGGAATGTTGGACACAATCTCACTGCTCACACACAATCAATTTAGGCCCACAAAAAAAGGAAAGGCTGAGATCCAACCACATCCATTTATTGGACATGACGGGGAGTGCTCCCCAGAAAAACTAGAGTAGAAGAGAGCCCCTGGAAATCCAAGAGCCATTCAGTTTTTCAGTCTTGTATCTCATATTTTGAGTTTAACTTTTGATCTGACAGTTCTGAACTATAGTGCTATACGTATTATATAGTATTATATGTATTTAGGTGCTGTCTGTATGCTTTCTGCAACCAGATGTATTTTTATTATTTTCCCCAGTGTGTATTTTTTTTTCTATAGTTGAAGGGGTCCTTTCAAATAATCCTATACATTGAGAAACCTTTTAAACCTCTCCTCTAAAGTTTCGCCGTAGAACAACTTTTAATGTTGTGACGGGTATGAGCTAATTACCAAAGTGTCATTTTAGCCGGCATGGAACTGATTGCCAGGGGGTATAATGGCCTCATAGTGCTACATGACATTGTTTCAGTGGAGCGGGAGAGCCCCCTCAGTGCTCCACACCCCTCAGTCCCAACCACGGGCTGTGGTAATGGTTCTGCCAGTGGGGGGATGCTTTCACTCCCTGAAATAATGGGCCTGGAGCTCATTGGGGCATTCCCATTGTCCTGCCAAGAAAGCTGAGCTAAAAGCCACTTAATGCAGCTCAGCCAGTCATGTGAGAGGTGTTAAGCTTTTAATTGACAGATACACTCATTTATTTTATTTATTTATTTATTTCACCTTTATTTAACCAGGTAAGCCAGTTGAGAACAAGTTCTCATTTACAACTGCGACCTGGCCAAGATAAAGCAAAGCAGTGTGGAAAAAACAACAACAACACAGAGTTACATATGGAATAAACAAAAACGTACAGTCAATAACACAATAGAAAATCTATAAACAGTGTGTGCAAATGTAGTAAGTTATGGAGGTAAGGCATGCACTTGTTTATTTTAGTGTGGGCTTGTGTGGTTTAAAAAAAATGCCGGCACATCATTTTTGGTGGTATTGATCAAATGTCACATTGGACTGGGAGGGGGGCCATACAGTTTCCTCTCGGATGAGTAGAAGGGGCTGTGTTCCTAATTCATGGCGACAGACATTTATTTACTGTACCTTAAGAATAATAAATGTGTGGTGGAAATCAGGTCCTAAATGGTTGGCTTCACATTTTTATTTTAGTAGACACTCTTATCCAGAGCGATCAGGGTGAAGTGCCTTGCTCAAGGGCACATCAGCAGCTTTTTAACTCTGGGATTCGAACCAGCAACCTTTCGGTTACTGGTCCCAACACTCTTAACCGCTAGCCTACCTGCCACCCCTAAATTTCCCAGAATCACAGAGTTGTTCATTGTGTCTAATTGGTTGATGCATTAGGAGAGGGTAATGTAGTAAGTCTCATTATCAAGGTTATTCTCTTCATAAGCATACAACATATGTGGTTGTATGTATGTTGTTAATTGTCAGCATTAAAATGTTTTCCATAATTTTTTCACAAAAGCTAAGACAGTGATAGGTTTAGAAAGATAATATATATTTTAACTAAATGGTTGAAACGTACTGTATCATAGCTCAATGCAATAACAATGTCAAGATCCCAAGAATGTAAAGAGTGAAGAATATTTAACAAGACATCAAGCATATCCCCACCATATGGACATGTATGATGCCATCTGCCCTGTGCTGTCAATGCAAAACAGGTTGAGTCCATTGGGATTCTTGGCCCAGGATAAAGCGCTCTGACATTTACATTGAAACGCACAGTGTCAGAGTTTAGACAGGGTGTCTGGTCTCTCTCCCTCTCTAGTCCCCCTGTATATCTTTTATAATTGTTTAAAAGCACGGGGGTGTCGCACTACATGCTCCCTTAGGTCCTAAGCACTGATGCTTGATAAGGTAACATAAACAGGCACTTGTTTATACGGGGCTTTGACGAATGCGCTGTGCTTTTCATGTTAGGAAGACACACAACATTGAGGGGAGGGTAACTACCACAGGTTTTTAATTAACCTGACACACTTGGAATCATAGCAATAAACCTGTCCGCCGTCGTCGTCTAATGAAAGTAGATTGAAATCTAACCCGTCTGAGCAGTTTGAGGCAAGCCCTTTGTTCCATGACGTCTCTGAATGGGTGTTGTCTGGGAGTGGCGGAGGGAAATATATATCGCTGGTGTTTAACGTCGCTCCACATTTGGAGGCTTCCTGTTCAGTCGGGATTGAGGCGCTGTGACATTCCCCTCTGACTCAGCGAGTGGCA
Source organism: Coregonus clupeaformis (assembly GCF_020615455.1). NCBI lineage: Eukaryota > Metazoa > Chordata > Actinopteri > Salmoniformes > Salmonidae > Coregonus > Coregonus clupeaformis. Next base: position 2,134,875 of record NC_059231.1, read on the forward strand.
GGTCCTCCTGTAATGTGAATGCATGGAAGCAAATGGAAATGAAATGAGTGTGAGAGGTGTCCTGCAGCGCCGGCCCCTGTTATTGATGTGCGGTAGAGGGGAAGAGGGTTACATTTAACTGTGTGAGGAGGAGACTAGCCTTCCTCTGCCCATCTCGAGTGTACAGCCCAACAGCAACAGAGGCCTCCTCCACATACGTTCTACAAGTCTCTGTCTGGTCATTATAGAGGAGAGAGAGGACCGGGGACAAAGAGAGGAATTAAAGGGCCATTGGGCTAAAGGATCTATCCCAACTACGACTACCCCAGCCTTGCCCTGCCAAAGTCGGATGAGACAAACATGAAAATCAATAGTCCCACTCAGGACAGCTCACTACGACGGCCTCCCTCAGCAACACTGTCTGTCACAGCCAGTCCCTCAAGCAGGACAGGAACTGCTGACGAGAAGTGGTGTCAGACCACTGAGAACACCCTCAAAGAGAGAGAGAGAGAGAGAGAGAGAGAGGTGTCCACAGAGAGAGAAAGAGAGAGGTGTTCACAGAGAGGGAGTACAGATAGAGGTGGGTAGAGATAGAGGTGGGTAGAGATAGAGGTGGGTAGAGATAGAGAGGGGGTAGAGATAGAGGTGGGTAGAGATAGAGGTGGGTAGAGATAGAGGTGGGTAGAGATAGAGGTGGGTAGAGATAGAGAGGGGGTAGAGATAGAGGTGGGTAGAGATAGAGGTGGGTAGAGATAGAGGTGGGTAGAGATAGAGAGGGGGGTAGAGATAGAGGTGGGTAGAGATAGAGGTGGGTAGAGATAGAGGTGGGTAGAGATAGAGGTGGGTAGAGATAGAGGTGGGTAGAGATAGAGGTGGGTAGAGATAGAGAGGGGGTAGAGATAGAGGTGGGTAGAGATAGAGGTGGGTAGAGATAGAGGTGGGTAGAGATAGAGGTGGGTAGAGATAGAGAGGGGGTAGAGATAGAGGTGGGTAGAGATAGAGGTGGGTAGAGATAGAGGTGGGTAGAGATAGAGGTGGGTAGAGATAGAGGTGGGTAGAGATAGAGGGGGTAGAGATAGGGGGGTGGAGATAGCGAGGGGGTAGAGATAGGGAGAGGGGTAGAGATAGCGAGGGGGTAGAGACAGGGAGGGGGGTAGAGATAGCGAGGGGGTAGAGACAGGGAGGGGGATAGAGATAGCGAGGGGGGTAGAGATAGCGAGGGGGTAGAGACAGGAGGGGGGTAGAGATAGCGAGGGGGTAGAGACGGGGGGGGTAGGGATAGCGAGGGGGTAGAGACAGGGAGGAGGGTAGAGATAGCGAGGGGGTAGAGACAGGGGGGGGTAGGGATAGCGAGGGGGTAGAGACAGGGAGGAGAGTAGAGATAGCGAGGGGGTAGAGACAGGGAGGGGGGTAGAGATAGCGAGGGGGTAGAGACAGGGAGGGGGGTAGGGATAGGGAGGTGTGTTTATCACCATGGTCAGCGCTACAGTCAGAATATAATGCATGGCAATAACAGTGTTACACTAGCATATGTGTTCATATGTCTTTGAGGCCTTCCATTCTTTAGGTTGAAAATGTAAATAACTGTAAATAAAAAATGAATTGTGTTTTTTGAAGGGCATACAGTAGCTCATTCAATGCAGATATAAGGTGAAGTGTATGGCTTTACTATAAACGTTCTGCTTCTACGGCTTTTCTGACATCTTCAACATTCCCTCAGTAATAGCTTCAACATCCCTCAGTAATAGCTTCAACATCCCCTCAGTAATAGCTTCAACATCCCCTCAGTAATAGCTGTGTAACTCTTGAGATAAAGGAGGTACAGACAGTCAGAATCAAGTTCTTTCAACAGTATATTTCCACAGTGTGAAGATGGAGGGGGAGATCCTTCAGAGAAGGCTGCCAATGGTAATGAAGCCACCACTTTAAATGGGCTAGTCATTCATGATTAAGTGGCATGTCATGCCCAAAAGTAATTGCCTTAATTAGCTCCTGAACAGGTTTCAGGGTTAATGGGACAACAGGTTGACTGTGAATGTAATTTACTGTTGGAACTTAATGATTTCCCTCTCATCTTCCCCTTATTCCTCGAAAATGTTTAATTAACAGTAGAGGAGAAACAGATCCGCTTGTTTGTTAATACAAAATCAATTTCATGGCTGTCGGAACTATCTCTGACAGTGTTTTTGTTGGGCGAGCAAGGTCCTCAGTCAGCCTCCAGAGAGAAGAGAAGACATACTAGTCTGCCGAAATTACCTCCTTCCAGGGTAGGGAATGCACTTCTCTTTGTCCCTTGGGAGAAGCTGGCATCCCTCATCTTATGTCCTGCCTGCTAGTTTACCTCACTTTTTGGGAAGACTTGCGGCCAATCCAGTGTGTGTTCCGTAGACTGTGTCAAAGGTATAAGCCTATGCCAGTAATTGGAGAGCAGGTACTGTAGAGTCCCAGGAAGACTAGATCAATATGCTTTGAAACATCAGGTGAGTTTAAAATGTCAGGAAATGATATTGCCTTGAAATCCACAACCAGCACGGCCACCTAATTGGGAAACCATGGTTTTATAATGAACTCAAAATAGCACAACCTTTTTTGTTAACGCTTCCGTATAGCACATTTTGCCTGTGGCATGACTAGAGTAGAGACAATTTGCCTGTGGCATGACTAGAGTAGAGACATTTTGCCTGTGGCATGACTAGAGTAGAGACATTTTGCCTGTGGCATGACTAGAGTAGAGACATTTTGCCTGTGGCATGACTAGAGTAGAGACATTTTGCCTGTGGGATGACTAGAGTAGAGACAATTTGCCTGTGGCATGACTAGAGTAGAGACATTTTGCCTGTGGCATGACTAGAGTAGAGACATTTTGCCTGTGGCATGACTAGAGTAGAGACATTTTGCCTGTGGCATGACTAGAGTAGAGACATTTTGCCTGTGGCATGACTAGAGTAGAGACATTTTGCCTGTGGGATGACTAGAGGATAGACATTTTGCCTGTGGCATGACTAGAGTAGAGACATTTTGCCTGTGGCATGACTAGAGTAGAGACATTTTGCCTGTGGCATGACTAGAGTAGAGACATTTTGCCTGTGGCATGACTAGAGTAGAGACATTTTGCCTGTGGGATGACTAGAGGATAGACATTTTGCCTGTGGCATGACTAGAGTAGAGACATTTTGCCTGTGGCATGACTAGAGTAGAGACATTTTGCCTGTGGGATGACTAGAGGAAGACATTTTGCCTGTGGCATGACTAGAGTAGAGACATTTTGCCTGTGGCATGACTAGAGTAGAGACATTTTGCCTGTGGCATGACTAGAGTAGAGACATTTTGCCTGTGGGATGACTAGAGTAGAGACATTTTGCCTGTGGGATGACTAGAGGATAGACATTTTGCCTGTGGCATGACTAGAGTAGAGACATTTTGCCTGTGGCATGACTAGAGTAGAGACATTTTGCCTGTGGCATGACTAGAGTAGAGACATTTTGCCTGTGGCATGACTAGAGTAGAGACACTTTGCCTGTGGCATGACAAGAGGATAGACACTTTGATTGGAATAGTTATAATAATATAATAATATGCCATTTAGCAGACGCTTTTGTCCAAAGCGACTTACAGTAATGCGTGCATATATATTTTTTTTAACGTATGGGTGGTCCCGGGGATCGAACCCACTACCCTGCCGTTACAAGCGCTGTGCTCTACCAATTGAGCTACATAGGACCACATAGTTAATACCTACGAGACAGGTGTTTGGACAATGAAAGGGGACCAATAGTCTGACCATATGTATCAGTTTACTCTGACTTACTTCATTAGAAGCTTTAAATGATAGTTCTGGATACACAGAAACACAGCTGTTTTTTTTTTATCTGCTCATTTGGATTCATTTGTTTTGTTGTTGTATGGTTCTGTGCTTTATACGTCCAACAGACTATTTTTCCCCATGCAGAAATATACTGTGCCTTGGTATTTCATGGTTAAGCCACATCGGGTTTGGTTTTCAATAGCGGTTGCTGTGGTCATCTTAGTACATTGACGACATCCCTCCGACACCATCTCTTGAGGTTGCCCTTGTGTGTTGGAGTATCATTAAAAAAGTGTTTGCTGGGATGGTTGAATCTAGGACAACGTATTTTGACAATCTCTGATATATAGTGTCTTCAAAAAGTATTCACACCCCTTGACTTTTTCCACATTTTGTTGTGTTACAAAGTGGGACTAAAATGGATTTAATTGTCAATTCTTTGGTCAACGATCTACACAAAATACTCTGCAATGTCAAAGTGACAGAAACATTTTAACATTAGTAAAAACAAAACAAAAAATGTGAAAACTAGTATTGATTAGAGAAGTATTATTTTGTTTGCCTCTTCTTGGGCAAATTTAGTGGGTGCTCTTGGAGGGTGTCTTTTAGGTCCCAGTTGTTGTTGGTAGTTAACTTTCAGTGGACACCCCCATGAGTGTCTTTCAGAACCCCTCCTAGAACCCCACCTGTCTTGTTTTGGACTTTTTCAGTGACTCTTTGTTAGTTCCCCTTCTGTTTGAGTGACATTTTTGTTTTTCTTGCTGGGGAACGTAACACCATCTACCATTATGTGCACTTCTTTGCGAGGCATTAGAAAACCTCCCTGGTCTTTGTGGTTGAATCTGTTTGAAATTCACAGCTCGACTGAGGGACCTTACAGATATAATTGTATGTTGTGGGGTACAGAGATGAGGTAGTCATTCAAATATCATGTTTTAATGACTACCTCAATACTTAGGGGTATGGTTAGATGATAGGCTTTCTTTTAAAAAACATGTTACTGAATTGTGAAAAAAGCTCAAATTCAAGATAGGGTTCCTTTACAGAAACAGGGCTTGTCTGTCCTCTCTAAATAGAAAACAAATTGTGCAGGCTACTTTTATGTCAGTTTTAGATTATGGTGATATTATCTATATGCATGCATCGGCAAAAACATTAAAACCACTGGATGCTATTTACCATTGTGCACTCAGGTTTATCACAGGTGACAGTTACAAAACTCATCACTGTATCCTATATCAACATGTGGGTTGGGCCTCTCTATCTGTGAGGCGAGAGCAACATGCTCTCTTGTTTATTTATAAAGCACTTCTTTTAAAACTACCTCCATATATATCATCATTAATTTCCACTAGATATACTAATTTTAAAACCAGATCACAGATGTGGATTACATTAGAGACTCCTGTGGTCTCCACAGAGTTGGGTAGGACTGCCTTCAGTTCCTTTGCACCTTATTTATGGAACAAACTGCAGATCCAACTTAAGTTAGACACTCTGGTGTCCCTTGCCCATTTAAAAAATGTTATGGAGTATCAATATGATGTTGTCTGTGATTGTTTCTGTTGAATTGTGTTTTTGTGTTCTTGTCTGTATGTCTAAAACTGTACATGTCAACATGTTTACACAGGGCACAGCCGTAAAAGAGATCCAGGTCTCAGTCTGTTTTCCCTGTTAAAATAAAGATTAAAAAAAATTAAAAAAAATTAAAATTATACACTATTATCACACACAGAGTGAGTCCATGCAACTTATTATGTGACTTGTTAAGCACATTTTTACTCCTGAACTTATTTAGGCTTGCCATAACAAAGGGGTTGAATACTTATTGACTCAAGACATTTCAATTTGTAAACATTTCGAAAAACATAATTCCACTTTTACATTATAGTGTGTAGGCCGTAGACCAACAATCTGAATTTAATAAAAAATGTATTCAGGCTGTAACACAACAAAATGTGGAAAAGGCAAGGGGTTTGAATACTTTCTGAAGGCCTGTACCTGTAGAAATTATCGCCAGAAGGAGCAGTAAAAGGGGAAAGTTTTGGGAACCAGCCTCCGTAAATTAATTGCGATTGTATTTCACTGCCTCCGTTGGGCTGATGGCTGAGTTTGAGAATTCACAAAAACCTGTCTTCATCACTCAGAGGAAAATATGAAAAGAATGGAGGAAGATAGAGGAGGAGTGTGATAGGGCCATTAGACTCTCTCTTCTGGGGTTTTAGGCTCTAGAACTTCCCCTTTATGCAACTTCCACTTTATCAGCTGTGCTGTGTCATTGGCCAAGCCACATAATTGATTCATGTTAATTACAGTATGCATGTGATACTCCCCCACTGGCTTATCAATCATATTACCAATACAAAACAACAAGGTTGTTTATCCAACACTCTTGAATTACAGCCATTATTACGCAACTCAGACCACTTACAGTGTTTGCCTCAGTATTCAAATCAAATCAAATTGTATTTGTCACATACACGTGTTTAGCAGATGTTATTGCGGGTGTAGCGAAATGCTTGTGCTTCTAGCTCCGACAGTGCAGTAATATCTAACAAGTAATATCTAACAATTTCACAACATATGCCCAATACACACAAATCTAGTAAGGAATGGAATTTAAGAATACATACATATATGGACAAGCAATGACAGAGACTAAGATACAGTAGAATATTATAGAATAGAATGCCGTATATACATATGAGATGAGTAGTGCAAGATATGTAAACATTATTAAAGGGACTAGTGTTCCATTTCTTAAAGTGGCCAGTGATTTCAATAGGCAGCAGCAGCCTCTAATGTGCTAGTGATGGCTAGTTAACAGTCTGATGGCCTTGAGATAGAAGCTGTTTTTCATTCTCTCGGTCCCAGTTTTGATGCACCTGTACTGACCTCGCCTTCTGGATGATAGCGGGGTGAACAGGCAGTGGCTCGGGTGGTTGATGTCCTTGATTATCTTTTTGGCCTTTCTGTGACATCGGGTGCTGTAGGTGTCTTGGAGGGCGGGTAGTTTTCGGTAGACCCCACCACCCTCTGGAGAGCCCTGCGGTTGTGGGCGGTGCAGTTGCCGTACCAGGTGGTGATACAGCCCGACAGGATGCTCTCATTTTGTGCATCTGTAAAAGTTTGTGAGGGTTTTAGGTGCCAAGCCAAATTTATTCACCCTCCTGAGGTTAAAGAGGCTATGTTGCGCCTTCTTCACCACACTGTCTGCGTTGGTGGACCATTTCATTTTGTCAGTGATGTGTACGCCAAGGAACTTGAAGCTTTCCACCTTCTCCACTGCGGTTAGGGGAGGGACTGGCCGGCAGGGATGTAGCTCAGTTGGTAGAGCATGGCGTTTGCAACGCCAGGGTTGTGGGTTCGATTCCCACGGGGGGACAGTCTAACATTTTTTAAATAATGTATGCACTCACTAACTGTAAGTCACTCTGGATAAGAGCGTCTGCTAAATAACAAAAAAATGTTTAAAAAAAAGTCCATGATCATCTCCTTTGTTTTGTTGACGTTGAGTGAGAGGTTATTTTCCTGGCACCACACTCCCAGATCCCTCACCTCCTCCCTGTAGGCAGTCTGTTGGAACACAATTTCTCATTTCAACACTTCAAGTACTTTAACTGAAAGACCCATGCTCCGCCAAGAAGGTGCCAGCCTCAACCTGACAGAGAGAGGAGAAGGAGAGTGAGGAAAGCTGTGTGTGTGTGTGTGTGTGTGTGTGTGTGTGTGTTGTGTTTGTGTGTGTGTGTGTGTGTGTGTGTGTGTGTGTGTGTGTGTGTGTGTGTGTGTGTGTGTGTGTGTGTGTGTGTGTGTGTGTGTGTGTGTGTGTGTGTGTGTGTGTGTGTGTGTGTGTGTGTGTGTGTGTGTGTGTGTGTGTGTGTGTGTGTGTGTGTGTGTGTGTGTGTGTGGGGGGGGGGGGGGGCGTGTGTGTTTGTGTTCCTCTGTCACTCCCAAAGTGTCGAGCCAGGCTTTTTTAACTGATAAGGACTTTGATGAAGTTTGAACAACAATGATAACAGCAGCAGTAGCAGCCAACAGCTCAGATTCATTTTTTCTCCCTGTAGTCTTCTGATCAGGGTGTCAGCTCTGCCAATCCCTTTATCCATTAAACAAGTCTTTCTACTCAGATTGTCAATGAAAACTTTTTAGTGTCTGTGCTATAGCGAGGCAGGCAGTCAAAGCTCTTCTCATCTGTCAAACTGAGCTGTTAGTCCCTTGGCCTGTAATCATAGCGAGGTTGTAGGGGATTTGCTGTAGCACTGAGGTGTCTGTTCAATTGTACTGTACTGTAGGAAATCATTAAAAAACATTCCATGCCCTGAACTGAGGATAATGCATGCCAGGGTAGGACATTCAATTAGCATGGGTATAGGACATGACACTCAATTAGCATGGGTAGGTAATGACATTCAATTAGCATGGGTAGGTAATGACACTCAATTAGCATGGGTATAGGACATGACACTCAATTAGCATGGGTAGGTAATGACATTCAATTAGCATGGGTAGGTCATGACACTCAATTAGGATGGGTATAGAACATGACACTCAATTAGCATGGGTAGACCATGACACTCAATTAGCATAGTATTAGCATTTTCTCTTCTTGCACAGAGGGAAGGATCTCTACAAATCAAAATTGTACACAAACACAGATCCCAAATGTTTATTTTTATTTTTATTTAACCTTTATTTAACCAGGTAAGCCAGTTGAGAACAAGTTCTCATTTACAACTGCGACCTGGCCAAGATAAAGCAAAGCAGTGCGATAAAAACAACAACAACACAGAGTTACATATGGAATAAACTAAAACGTACAGTCAATAACACAATAGAAAATCTATATACAGTGTGTGCAAATGTAGTAAGTTATGGAGGTAAGGCAATAAATAGGCCATAGTGCAAAATAATGACAATTATAATTTTGTATTAACACTGGAGTGATAGATGTGCAGAAGATGATGTGCAAATAGAGATACTGGGATGCAAATGAGCAAAATAAATAACAATATAGGGATGAGGTAGTTGGGTGGGGTAATTACAGATGGGCTGTGTACAGGGCTCCTGAGTGGCGCAGTGGTCTAAGGCACTGCATCGCTGTGCTAACTGTGCCACTAGAGATCCTGTTTCGAATCCAGGCTCTGTCGCAGCCGGCCGTGACCGGGAGACTCATGGGCGGCGCACAATTGGCCCAGGGTAGGGGATGGAATGGCCGGCAGGGATGTAGCTCAGTTGATAGAGCATGGCGTTTGCAACGCCAGGGTTGTGGGTTCGATTCCCACGGGGGGGCAGTATAAAAAAAAATATGTATTCACTAACTGTAAGTCGCTCTGGATAAGAGTGTCTGCTAAATGACTAAAATGCACAGGTGCAGTGATCGGTAAGCTGCTCTGACAAGTGATGCTTCAATATAGTGAGGGAGATAAGTGTCTCCAGCTTCAGAGATTTTTGCAGATTCCAAATGACTGCACTTACACAGGTATTCTACCATAATCCACTGTATTTAAAGACATTGAACTGCATGCACTTATGACAATCCATAGCAACCCCTGTTTTCAGTAGTTTGAGTTACATGGATGAGACGGTCTGTGCAGCTCATCCTGGAAGGGGAGCTGAATCAGCTGATTTGGCTGGGACTGAAGCCATGAGGGATGCTGTGGTGCTATGGTGCTGTCTGCACGAGGGCCAGGCTGTCTGCGGCCAGCCGGCTACAGGAGAATGCCCGTAATCCAGCAGGAGAACATGGAGGAGATCAATCACTGATGTTATCAGGTGAAGAGTGGGGCCACGGGCGCTCCTTCACTCAAACTCAGAGGATCAGAGGAGCCGTCCAGCCTGGTTCCCTTAGAGATGCCCTGGTCTAAATGCTCCAGAGCAGCAGAAGGAAGGAAGGAAGGAAGGAAGGAAGGAAGGAAGGAAGGAAGGAAGGAAGGAAGGAAGGAAGGAAGGAAGGAAGGACGGACGGACGGAGAGAGAGAGAGAGAGAGAGAGAGAGAGAGAGAGAGAGAGAGAGAGAGAGAGAGACGGACAGAGCACACACTGCTGTAGCGATGAAACAATGAAATGCTGCACCACTACTGCTAGCTACATCTGTCTGATAATGATGGTCAGATAAGATGGGTTGTATTTCTCCTCGATCTCGGCGGACACACGTTGTACGCATCACATGGTGAGAGAGGGAGAGGATATGGCGCAGGTGATAGGAAACACACTTAGAGTTGACAAGAGGTTCACCCTGACCCCTGTCAGTGTTCCTGACATACAGCTTCACTAACAAGCATCTGAAGTCTGCTCTGAAAGAAACAATACACTGTTTTACTGTACTGTCTGAAGTCGGTTATGGATTCAGACCTCTTCACTTTCATGATCCGTCATCTGCCTGATGAAGTTGAATGTGTGATTTATAGACAAGTAAATGTCTAATTGTGGGAGTTGGACCCAGATCTATGATAGCCTGCAGCATGACGTGTTGGCGGGGAGACAGTATGAGCTGTGTCCATCTGTGTGTCCATCTGGTGTGATGGGCTGGGATGACAGAGCTAACGGTGTCCGGTTTCAGGAGGCTTCACTATGGATAACCAAGATTATACACATAACATGACATGACATGACTTGGCACAGCTTTACATAGAGTAGCAGTATACCATATTGGTCTGATAACCCTGAAATGGCCTAAATTTCACTTAACAGAAGCACCAAAGAACTTCTTCCTGACATCCACTAGCTCTAAGGAGACACCTTAGTGTATGTGTGTTTTATCTGGGTGTGTTTTTGACAAGGTATCTCTGTATGCAGGCTACATGCTTGGATGATACATGCTTGGCTGCAGGGATGTAGCTCAGTTGGTAGAGCATGGTGTTTGCAATGCCAGGGTTGTGGGTTCGATTCCCACGGGGGGCCAGTATGAAAAATAAAAAAAGAATGTATGCACTCACTAACTGTAAGTCGCTCTGGATACGAGCGTCTGGTAAATGTAATAATTAGCTACAGTCCTGTAACCTCAAAGCTCACACATTATGTCCATGAAGAACAGGGGTTATTTAACCCCTCTGGTATTGGTCATGTATGGTTTTGAGGCGAGGATTATTTTATTTTATTTATTAAGTATGTATTCTTATTAATAATAATAATAATGCTAATAATGCTAATAATGCTAATATTAATAATATTAATAATAATAATAATAATAACAATGATAATAATAACAATAACAATAACAATAATAACAATAATAATGATAATGATAATGATAATGATAGAAATGCTAATAATAATGAATGATGATAATAATAATAATAAAAATATAATAAAGATAATAATAATAATAATAATAATAATAATGATAATAATTATGATAATAAAGATAATAATGACAATATAATGACAATAATGATAACAATAATAAAAAATATAATGATGATAACGATAATGTAATAATAATAATAATAATAATAATAATAATAATACTATTCATGATAATAAGGAAATATAGTAATATCTTGCAATATATACAATTTTGTGTTTAATAAGCAGAATTCTTTTAAAATGTTTGTTTTTTTCCTTCCTGAGATAACATGCATCTAGTAAAGCAGGATATCTCTCTGCCATAGTCGATAACAATAAGAACTGTCAATTAGGGTTGTTCCTAGGAGGCCTTGGGAAAAGTCACAATGGCAGTTTCTTATTTTTACTGAAATGCCCCTCACATGGTCCGGAGCGCAAGCTGAAACCCAATTTTTGTCACAGTAAGGGGAAAGGACAGTGAAATTTGAGCTTAATCCGTGAGTGGGATACGTTCCTCTGTGATGATGTCATGCCTGTCATTCTGTCAGGAAGTGTGGGCTGTTAGCAGTGGGATATATTGGTGTAATGAGGTAACAGAGAGTAGGAGCAGAATGGAAGGGTCACTGTGGGCCCTTCCACCTCCAACAGCCAACGCCACTAGGATGGCAGAGACTCTGAAACTGTGGATATGGAGATGGAATTAAACAGGACAGCAGATGCACAAGCAGTTGTGTGAAGGTTATACATTGTGTGTGTGTACGTGTGATCTGAGCATACATAATACATGGATGTCTCTGCACAGTAGTTATGTTTAAATGCATGTCCACTGTGTGTGTGTGTGTGTGTGCTTGTGTGTGTTATACAGAACATGGCATGGATGTGTTTTGTGGGGAAGATTCCTGTGTGAGCAGTGCTGTGGTCTGTGCTCCTGGCTTTGCAGGAGGGTGAAGATCAACCAAGTCTCCCAGAATTGTGCGGTTTTATCTCTGCCTCACAGGAGAACAGTGAGCAGGCAGGCAGGAATCAGACAGCAGCTTCAGCTCCACTGCCCTGCCATCCACACTCTGCCCAGCTTCATCACTCCCATCTCAGAGATCACTGTACAAGTATACATTTTTTATCACTTTTTGACCTGGCACCTATCTAGTGATACTGCTAGGTAATGTATCATGCATATGGATGTGCCAAGGCTTTTGGGGAATCTTGAAGACAAAGTGGTTGTTCCTGGTAATGGCAGCGTCGGAGAGTAGTGGACTATATGTAGTTCAACTAGTAATTTAACCACGTTTTGCAGTAGCTTGGTGGTACTTGAACTGAATTAAAATCTAGGTAGTGTTTTCAGCAGTTAATGACTTGTTTGCCTTGTAGCGGTGTAGCTAAGTACGGAACTACACACTACTTTTTTTTTTCTAAAATAAAATAAAATATGGGTGAAGTAGGTGTCGTATCGAGTGAGTGGTGGCAATTATTGCTGATGAACAAAAGGAGTCTGCTCATACTGAACGTTGATCATAAGGTTTATTCAGACCACAAGCTTCAGCATGAGTGACAGGTGACATGACACCCGGAGAGTGACGCCTCAGAATGGCTGCTCGTTCTGCCCTCTCCTTCGTTTTCCCCCCTATTTATAACAATGATGCTCCCTCTTCTGGCCAATCACCAGTCTCCCCTGGGGCGTCACCCTAAAACATTCCCTTTTGATACTAACATAAACAACATTCATTGTTCCTCCAAAACAGTCATAATGTTAATACACCACATAGGGAAGAATTGTCTTTCTTTTTTCGGCATCAGACCTCACTAGCACTCACTCGACACATCGTTTTTGTGTTTAATAGGCCAAATTACACATTCTGTTGACGTCTGACTCCAGAGTGATCTGTCTTGCAATTTGTAGTCTATAGCCCTATTCACACCGGGACTAGTATTACCTATAGAAGGTCAGTTATGTAATTATTACCACAGCATTTCGGGACTAGTATTACCTATAGAAGGTCAGTTATGTCATCGGTTATGTAATTATTACCACAGCATTTCGGGACTAGTGTTACCTATAGAAGGTCAGTTATGTAATTATTACCACAGCATTTCGGGACTAGTATTACCTATAGAAGGTCAGTTATGTAATCGGTTATGTAATTATTACCACAGCATTTCGGGACTAGTTTTACCAAACTGCCCCCTGTAATTATATATATTTGCTCATTCAAAATTGACCGTTATGACGGAAGACTGGAGGCTCTTCTAGGCGTGAAGATATTTCAACTTGTCCAAAGTGACAGTTCGAAGAAAGTCAAAATAATATCAATAAGAACCATCAATTAATTAACTGACGTATTTGGCAATTTATCAATTCAGTGGCACAATATCATCCAATTTATCAATTAATTGGCACAATATCTTCTCTAAAAGAGAAGTCGGCACTGTGAAAGTTTAAATATGACAAGACAGATCATTAATACATTTGTAATAATGTATCACAAAGTAGTTTGGATATAGTGAACTACATTTTCAAAGTAACTTTAGTTAAGTAAACTATATTTAGTATAGCTTAAGTAATTGGTAGCTTGGTAAACTATATTTTCAGAGTAGCTTCTCAAACACTGGGTAATGGATACACAAACGGCCAGCTGCAAGAAGTTAATTTAAATCAATGACAGAAATAGGCCTCTCCCCAACACCTCTCAAAAATAGTCTCTTCAATAACTTTTCGTCTAGCTGTTGAAATCCTTTGTGTATTGCCTTAAAATAATCTAAAACATTTGCCTGGTGGTGCACTGAGTAATATTTTAGAGAGAGAGTTTTGGAGGAGTTTTAATGTCAAGGTGAATTAGATATTCTCCCTCAGATAATAGAAAGGATGAATGGGCTATTGCCCAGATGCTGTTTGCAGGTTTGGGAGAGGCTTGGAGTGAAGTTCAAAGATCATCTACCAAAAATACACTTTTACTCACGGTAAAACTTATGGAGATTTATTAACCATAAAGCCTTTTTTCTCTCAAATCAAATGTTCTTTGTCAAACAACAGGCGTAGACTAACAGTGAAAGGCTTACGTGCGGGTCCTTTTTCAACAATGCAGAGTTAGAGCAAATTCATTAAAAAGAAATAGTGACACAGGTAAGAAATACACAGTGAATGACAAATAACAACGACGAGTAAAAATAACATGGATATATACAGGGAGTACCAGGCAATAACATTACATTTACATTTTAGTCATTTAGCAGACGCTCTTATCCAGAGCGACTTACAGGAGCAATTAGGGTTAAGTGCCTTGCTCAAGGGCACATCGACAGATTTTTCACCTAGTCGGCTCGGGGATTAGAACCAGCGACCTTTCGGTTACTGGCACAACGCTCTTACCCACTAAGCTACCTGCCGCCCATGGTTATATACAGGGAGTACCAGGCAATAACATGGTTATATACAGGGAGTACCAGGTAATAACATGGCTATATACAGGTAGTACCAGGTAATAACATGGTTATATACAGGAAGTACCAGGTAATAACATGGTTATATACAGGAAGTACCAGGCAATAACATGGTTATATACAGGGAGTACCAGGTAATAACATGGCTATATACATGTAGTACAAGGTATTAACATGGTTATATACAGGAAGTACCAGATAATAACATGGTTATATACAGGAAGTACCAGGCAATATCATGGTTATATACAGGGAGTACCAGGTAATAATATGGTTATTGACAGGGAGTACCAGGTAATAACATGGCTATATAGAGGTAGTACCAGGTAATAACGTGGCTGTATACAGGGGTACCAGGTAATAACATGGCTATATACAGGGGTACCAGGTAATAACATGGCTATATACAGGGAGTACCAGGTAATTACATGGCTATATACAGGGAGTACCAGGTAATAACATGGCTATATACAGGTAGTACCAGGTAATAACATGGTTATATACAGAAAGTACCAGGCAATATCATGGTTATATACAGGGAGTACCAGGTAATAACATGGCTATATATAGGGAGTACCAGGTAATAACATGGCTATATACAGGGCGTACCAGCTAATAATATGGCTATATACAGGGAGTACCAGGTAAGAACATGGCTATATACAGGGAGTACCAGGTAATAACATGGCTGTATACAGGAAGTACCAGGTAATAACATGGCTTCGATACAGGGAGTACCAGGTAATAACATGGCTATATACAGGGCGTACCAGCTAATAATATGGCTATATACAGGGAGTACCAGGTAAGAACATGGCTATATACAGGAAGTACCAGGTAATAACATGGCTATATACAGGGAGCACCAGGTAATAACATGGCTATATACAGGAAGTACCAGGTAATAACATGGCTATATACAGGGAGCACCAGGTAATAACATGGCTATATACAGGTAGTACCAGCTAATAACATGGCTATATACAGGAAGTACCAGGCAATATCATGGTTATATACAGGGAGTACCAGGTAATAACATGGCTACCAGTATCTTGTGGAGTACCAGGTAATAACATGGCTACCAGTATCCCGTGGAGTACCAGGTAATAACATGGCTACCAGTATCTCGTGGAGTACCAGGTAATAACATGGCTACCAGTATCTCGTGGAGTACCAGGTAATAACATGGCTACCAGTACCGCAGAGTACCAGTTCCGCGTCGTTGTGCAGGGGTACGAAGTAATTGAGGTAGCTATGTACATATACAGTGCGTTTGGAAAGTATTCAGACCACTTGACTTTTTCCACATTTTGTTACGATACAGCCTTATTCTAAAATGGATTAAATAAATAAAAATACTCACCAATCTACACACCATAATGACAAAGCGAAAACATTTTAACACTTTTTGCTAATTTATTAAAAATACACAACAGAAATACCTTATTGACATGCACTACCAATCAAAGGTTTTAGAACACCTACTCATTCAATAACACATATGGAATCATGTAGTAACCAAATAAGTGTTAAAAAGTAAGGAACTTGTCTGTCGGCCTTGCATTAAATAATATCATTGGTTAAAGAAAATTGTGATAAATAAAAAAGTATACCAGTTTCATTTAAGGACCAAAGGATTGACAGCCGTCCCATATAGACTGCAAAATAGTTGGGAAGAGATTTTTGACGTACCGATTCCATGGCATAGTGTTTATGAATTGATACGCAAAACGAAGCCGGATTCAAAACTTAGAATTTTTCAATTTAAATTATCATATACAATTCTTGCTACCAATAGAATGTTATTTATATGGGGGATACAATCTTCCCAGCTCTGCAGATTTTGCTGCGAAGATACAGAATCATTAGATCATTTGTTTTGGTACTGTCCATTTGTAGCTTGTTTTTGGACACAGGTCCAGGAATGGCTAAAGGATTGCAATATTTACCTGGAGCTAACCCTGCAGATAGCACTACTGGGTGATCTGAAAAGTCATAGTCAATCGATCAATAATATAATAATACTTTTAGCAAAAATATATATTTTCAATTTACGATCTGTAGAAACAATGAGAATAGAAAGGTTCAAAACTTTTGTAAAACATCACAGTAAAATATATGGCAAATAGAAATCCAATATGGATGGTGTTAAGAGATAGATGGGAGGTGTTGAATGGAGCTGAAGGATGGGACTAATAACAACAAATAATAACAATAAGATAACTAATGTAAAGCATACTGTGTCCATAATAAGTATATAGGTTGTAGGTTGAGAGCTGTTGTGAATGAGCACAGTTAGAAAAATATGGCATATAGAAGCAAACCAGATGGACATCATGAAAATGATCGGAGGAAGTTCAGGAGTAAAAACAAACAAAATATAATTATTGTAGAATTTGACTATGTCCATAAAATGTATATAGTATGTATGGGCTGGAAGTAGAGGCCTAAGCGTTGTTGTTCACTAGTTTACTCCAATTGGGGAAAGGGTGGTGGGGTTGGAAAGTAATGAAGGGAAATATAATTTTAAAAAGGATATGTGTGTGTATGGATGTATATATATATGTGTGAGTATGTGTGTGTATATATGTGTATATGTGTATGTGTGTGTGTGTGTGTGTGTATATATATATATATATATATATATATATATATATATATATATATATATATATACAGTGGGGGAAAAAAGGATTTAGTCAGCCAACAATTGTGCAAGTTCTCCCACTTAAAAAGATGAGAGAGGCCTGTAATTTTCATCATAGGTACACGTCAACTATGACAGACAAAATGAGAAAAACAAATCCAAAAAATCACATTGTAGGATTTTAAATGAATTTATTTGCAAATTATGGTGGAAAATAAGTATTTGGTCAATAACAAAAGTTTCTCAATACTTTGTTATATACCCTTTGTTGGCAATGACACAGATCAAACGTTTTCTGTAAGTCTTCACGAGGTTTTCACACACTGTTGCTGGTATTTTGGCCCATTCCTCCATGCAGATCTCCTCTAGAGCAGTGATGTTTTGGGGCTGTCGCTGGGCAACACAGACTTTCAACTCCCTCCAAAGATTTTCTATGGGGTTGAGATCTGGAGACTGGCTAGGCCACTCCAGGACCTTGAAATGCTTCTTACGAAGCCACTCCTTCGTTGCCCGGGCGGTGTGTTTGGGATCATTGTCATGCGGAAAGACCCAGCCACGTTTCATCTTCAATGCCCTTGCTGATGGAAGGAGGTTTTCACTCAAAATCTCACGATACATGGCCCCATTCATTCTTTCCTTTACATGGATCAGTCGTCCTGGTCCCTTTGCAGAAAAACAGCCCCAAAGCATGATGTTTCCACCCCCATGCTTCACAGTAGGTATGGTGTTCTTTGGATGCAACTCAGCATTCTTTGTCCTCCAAACACGACGAGTTGAGTTTTTACCAAAAAGTTATATTTTGGTTTCATCTGACCATATGACATTCTCCCAATCCTCTTCTGGATCATCCAAATGCACTCTAGTAAACTTCAGACAGGCCTGGACATGTACTGGCTTAAGCAGGGGGACACATCTGGCACTGCAGGATTTGAGTCCCTGGCGGCGTAGTGTGTTACTGATGGTAGGATTTGTTATAATATAATAATAATAATATGCCATTTAGCAGACGCTTTTATCCAAAGCGACTTACAGTCATGCGTGCATACATTTTTTTTTGTGTATGGGTGGTCCCGGGGATCGAACCCACTACCTTGGCGTTACAAGCGCCGTGCTCTACCAGCTGAGCTACAGAGGTCCCAGCTCTCTGCAGGTCATTCACTAGGTCTCCCTGTGTGGTTCTGTGATTTTTGCCCACTGTTCTTGTGACCCCACAGGGTGAGATCTTGCGTGGAGCCCCAGATCGAGGGAGATTATCAGTGGTCTTGTATGTCTTCCATTTCCTAATAATTGCTCCCACAGTTGATTTCTTCAAACCAAGCTGCTTACCTATTGCAGATTCAGTCTTCCCAGCCTGGTGCAGGTCTACAATTTTGTTTCTGGTGTCCTTTGACAGCTCGTTGGTCTTGGCCATAGTGGAGTGTGACTGTTTGAGGTTGTGGACAGGTGTCTTTTATACTGATAACAAGTTCAAACAGGTGCCATTAATAAAGGTAACGAGTGGAAGACAGAGGAGCCTCTTAAAGAAGAAGTTACAGGTCTGTGAGAGCCAGAAATCTTGCTTGTTTGTAGGTGACCAAATACTTATTTTCCACCATAATTTGCAAATAAATTCATTAAAAATCCTACAATGTGATTTTCTGGATTTTTTTTTCTCAATTTGTCTGTCATAGTTGACGTGTACCTATGATGGAAATTACAGGCCTCTCTCATCTTTTTAAGTGGGAAATCTTGCACAATTGGTGGCGGACTAAATACTTTTTTTCCCCACTGTATATATATATATATATTTGCGAGAGAAAAAAACATATGGGGGTTGGAAGTGATACGGACAATTACATTGATGGAAGTTACAATCTATCTGAAATATTAAAGCTGATCTACCCCCTAAAAAAAAGAAGAAAGAAAGAAAGAAGTGTTAAACAAATCAAAACATATTTTATATTTGAGATTCTTCAAATAGCCACCCTTTGCCTGGATGACAGCTTTGCACACTATTGGCATTCTCTCAGTCTATTGACACGATCGTCTTGAAAAGAAGCGGGCCAAGGCGCAGGGTGAGATGCGTACATATTTATTTTCTTGTACACCACAGCGAACAAAACAACAAACGATACGTGAAGTCCTACGATACAAACACAAATCAAAAGGAACAAGAAACCACACCAAACGAATGCCTTACAGCTACCTAAGTATGGCTCCCAATCAGAGACAACGAGCTACAGCCGTCTCTGTTCGGGAGCCACCCTGGCCAACATAGAAACACAAAACTAGAACCTAACACCCTGGCTCAACATACGAGAGTCCCCAGAGCCAGGGCGTGACATCTATGCTATTCCAACAGTCTTGAAGGAGTTCCCACATATGCTGAGCACTTGTTGGCTGCTTTTCCTTCACTCTGCGGTCCGACTCATCCCAAACCATCTCAATTTGGTTGAGGTCAGGGGATTGTGGAGGCCAGGTCATCTGATGCAGCACTCCATCACTCTCCTGGAGGTGTGTTGGGTCATTGTCTTGTTGAAAACAAAAAGATAGTTCCACTAAGCCCAAACCAGATGGGATGGCGTATCGCTACAGAATGCTATGGTAGCCATGCTGGTTAAGTGTGCCTTGAATTCTAAATAAATCACCAGCAAAGCACCCCCACACCTCCTCCTCCATGTTATACATTTTAGCAGACGCTCTTATCCAGAGCAACTTATAGTTAGTGAGTGCATACATTATTTTATATATTGGCCCCCCGTGGGAATCAAACCCACAACCTTGGCGTTGCAAACGCCATGCTCTACCAACTGAGCTACATCCCTGCCGGATATTCCTCTCCCCGTCGGCCATTCCCCTCCCCTACCCTGGGCCAATTGTGCACCGACCCATTGGTCTCCCGGTCGCGGCCGGCTACAACAGATCCTGGATTCGAACCAGAATTTCTAGTGGCACAGCTAGCACTGCAATGCCTTGCCTTAGACCACTGCGCCACTACTACATGATTCCATATGTGTAATTTCATAGTTTTGATATATTCACTGTTATTCTACAAGGTAGAAAATAGTAAAAATAAAGAAAATCCCTTGAATGAGTAAGTGTTCTAAAACTTTTGACTGGTAGTGTAAGTATTCAGACCCGTTGCTATGAGACACGAATTTGAGCTCAGGTGCATCCTATTTTCATTGATTATCCTTGAGATGTTTATACAACTTGATTGGAGTCCAGCTGTGGTAAATTCAATTGATTGGACATGATTTGGAAAGGCACACACCTGTCTATATAAGGTCCCTCAGTTGACAGTGCTTGTCAGAGCAAAAGCCATGAGTTTGAAGGAATTGTCCGTAGAGCTCCGAGACAGGATTGTGTCGAGGCACAGATCTGGGGAAGGGTACCAAAAAATGTCTGCAGCATTGAAGGTCCCCAAGAACACAGTGGCCTCCATCATTGTTAATTGGAAGATGTTTGGAACCACCAAGACTCTAACTAGAGTTGGCCGCCCGGCCAAACTGAGCAATCGGTGGAGAAGGGCCTTGGTCAGGGACCAAGAACCCGATGGTCACTCTGACAGAGCTCCAGAGTTTCTCTGTGGAGATGGGAGAACCTTCCAGAAGTACAACCATCGCTGCAGCACTCCACCAACCAGGCCTTTATGGTAGAATGGCCAGATGGAATCCACTCCTCAGTAAAAGGCACAAGACAGCCCGCTTGGAGTTTTCCAAAAGGCACCTAAAGACTCTCAGACCATGACAAACAAGATTCTCTGGTCTGATGAAAGCAAGATTGAACTCTTTGGCCTGAATGCCAAGCATCACGTCTGGATGAAACCTGGCACCATCCCTACGGTGACACATAGTGGTGGCAGCATCATGCTGTTGGGATGTTTTTCAGCGGCAGGGACTGGGAGACTAGTCAGGATCAAGGGAAAGATGAACGGAGCAAAGTGCAGAGAGATCCTTGATGAAAACCTACTCCAGAGCGCTCAGGACCTCAGATTGGGGTGAAGGTTCACCTTCCAACAGGACAACAAACCTAAGCAAACAGCCAACACAATGCAAGAGTGGCTTCGGGACAAGTCTCTGAATGTCCTTGAGTGGCCCAGCCAGAGCCCAGACTTGAACGCTGATTGAACATCTCTGGGGAGACCTGAAAATAGCTGTGCAGCAACGCTCCCCATCCAACCTGACAGAGCTTGAGAGGATCTGCAGAGAAGAATGGGAGAAACTCCCCAAATACAGGTATGCCAAGCTTGTAGCGTCATACCCAAGAAGACTCGAGGCTGTAATTGCTGCCAAAGGTACTTCAACAATGTACTGAGTAAAGGGTCTGAAAACTTATGTAAATGTCATATTTCAGTGTTTTATTTTCAATAATAAATAAAAAAATACAAATGCTGTTTTTGTTTTGCCATTTATGGGGTATTATGTGTAGATTGATGAGGGGGAAAACAATTTAATCCATTTTAGAATAAGGCTGTAACGTAGCAAAATGTGGAAAAAGTCAAGGGGTCTGAATACTTTCTGAATGCACTGTAGGTAGGGTTAAAGTGGCTAGGAAATAGGACAGATAATAGACAGTAGCAGCAGCGGGTAGCCATTTGATTCGCTATTTAGCGATCTTGTTTAGCAGTCTTTTGGCTCGGGGTAGAAGCTGTTCAGGGTCCTGTTGGTTCCAGACTTGGTGCATTGGTACCACTTGTCATGCGGTAGCATAGAGAACAGACTATGACTTTGGTGGCTAGAGTCTTTGACAATTTTTTTGGGCCCTCCTCCTACACTCCTTTTATATATGTCCTAGATGGCAGGGAGCTCGGCCCCAGTGAACTACTGGGCTGTACCCACCACCCTCTGTAGCGCCTTGCGGTCGGGTGCCTTGCAGTGGCCATACAAAGCGGTGATGCAGCCAGTCAAGATGCTCTCAATGGTGCCGCTGTACAACTTTTTGATTATGAGGGCCCAAATCTTTTCAGCCTCCTGAGGGGGAAGAGGCGCTGTCGTGCCCTCTTCACAACTGTGTGGGTGTGTGTGGACCATGTTAATTCCTTAGTGATGTGGACACAGAGGAACTTGAAGCTCTCGACCCGCTCCACTACATCCACATCGATGTGTTTGAGGGCGTGCCCTGCCCTCCATTTCCTGTAGTAGTCCACGATCAGCTCCTTTGTCTTGCTGACATTGAGGGAGAGGTTGTTGTCCTGGCACCACACTGCCAGGTCTCTGACCTCCTCCCTATAGGCTGCCTCATTGTCGTCAGTGATCAGGCCTACCACCGTCGTGTCGTCAGCAAACTTGATGTTGGTGTTGTGCACGTCCACACAGTTGTGGGTGAACAGGGAGTACAAGAGGGGACTAAGCACACACCCCTGAGGGGCCCCCTTGTTGAGTGTCAGCGAATCGGATGTGTTGTTGCCTACCCTCACCACCTGGGGGTGGCCGTCAGGAAGCCCAGGATCCAGTTGCAGAGGGATGTGTTCAGTCCCAGGGTCCTTAGCTTAGTGATGAGCTTGGAGGGGACTAAGGTGTTGAACGCTGAGCTGTAGTCAATGAACAGCATTCTCACATAGGTGTTCCTCTTGTCCAGGTGGGAGAGGGCAGTGTGGAGTGGAATAGAAATTGCGTCATCTGTGGATCTGTTGGGGCGGTATGCGAATTGGAGTGGGTCCAGGGTGTATGGGATGATGCTGTTGACCAGCCTTTCAAAGCACTTCCTGGCTACAGATGTGAGTGCTACGGGGCGATAGTCATTTAGACAGGTTACCTTCGCTTTCTTGGGCACAGGGGCTATGGTGGTCTGCTTGAAACATGTAGGTATTACAGACTGGGTCAGGGAGAGGTTGAAAATGTCAATGAAGACACTTGCCAGCTGGTCAGCGCATGCTCTAAGTACGCGTCCTGGTAATCCGTATGGCCCTGCAGCCTTGTGAATGTTAGCCTGTTTAACACCCTATAGTCGATTGACGCAACGGTGCATCAATCTAAGTTGCATAACAAAAAAATCCCCATCAAATTCTGTCCGTTTAAGCTAGAGATATCTGTTATTTTTGCATTGGATGCGTCTCAATCCACCGCAATCCACCGCATCCACCTACAATCCACACAAGTGTCATGGGACTCGACTGAATGTAACCGGTACCGGTTTTAGAAAATTAATGGAAGTATGAAGCTAGTTTTATGCCTACCCCAAAAAAGGGCTTAAATATGTGTTTAAAAAAACGTAACATATTTCCTGAGCTTTCTTATATCTCATAGATGTAGAACAGACACTGCAATACCTTGTTTCTTATATCTCATTTTACATTTTAGTCATTTAGCAGACGCTCTTATCCAGAGCGACTTACAGTTAGTAAGTGCATACATTTTCATACTGGCCCCCCGTGGGAAACGAACCCACAACCCTGGCGTTGCAAGCACCATGCTCTACCAACTGAGCTACAGGGGACTAGATATAGGACAGACACTGCAATACCTTGTTTCTTATATCTTCTAGATATAATAATAATAATAATAATATGCCATTTAGCAGACGCTTTTATCCAAAGCGACTTACAGTCATGTGCGCGTACATTTTTACGTATGGGTGGTCCCAGGGATCAAACCTACTACCCTGGCGTTACAAGCGCCATGCTCTACCAATTGAGCTACAGAGGACCAATATAGGACAGACACAGCAATACATTGTTCAATACCTTGTTTCTTATGACTTATTTGTTTTGCTGTCTTTTTTTGCTATTTTATGAATGCAACAAGGCAGCTGGTTTACTTCTGGTAACAAGGCAGTTGGTTTACCTCTGGTAACATTGTGTGTGTGTGTGTGTGTGTGTGTGTGTGTGTGTGTGTGTGTGTGTGTGTGTGTGTGTGTGTGTGTGTGTGTGTGTGTGTGTGTGTGGATTGTTGTGCGGCAGAGCTTTAGAGGTGAATCCAGTGAAATCCTCCATGCAGAGGGCTCTCCAGACCCAGTCACAGCAACCCCAATTCAGCTGTGGAGGGAGTTCATGGCCTTATAGCAAATTAGAGAGGAATATTTGATATGGCTACTGAAATACGGAGATACGTAATTCAGTTTGTGCCAGAAAAGAATGAGAATGACAATTCAGCTGCGGACCCAATAATCCCCCCAAATAACAAGCTTATTGGGCTAAACCCTATATCATTTTATCTTCCATACAGTGGTATTATAATTACATCAAAGCAGGACTGCTGATTCGCGGCTAACAAATCAATAGACAGAAGAGCCGCATTCATGCTTAGTATGTGGCAAAGTGGAGCAAGGGGAGGGCTGGCATTTGGAGTCTGGCTATAGCCTGGAGATAGTGTGTGGATGGGAGATATCCGACCTGCTAAGGCACCACTCCCTTTGTGCTCTGCTCTGTGGCTTACAAAGATTAGTATTTATTCCTGATGGGTTATTCTCATAGGCAAAATGGGCTGTGCTTCTTTAGTTCATTAGTTGTCATGTTGTGAAGGTTTAGATTGGGGAAACCCCTTTAGGACTAGAAGGGAATTAGTATGCTTACTGCACATGTTTTGTGAGTTATCAGATGAAGATTTCTTTATTTCTACATTTCTGCAATACATTCTTTGCTGTACTGATTGGTGTTAGTAAAATGGATGAATACAGGTTCATCTTACACTGCTTGCCATTTGAATTATTTTAAGCAGTCAAAGGTGACATAATGGGTTTTCTTGTAACCAAATAATTCCATATGAAATGATTGGCACACTGCACTCAACAGGTCAAACCACAAGGCAAAGGTGAACGTGGCAAGGAAACGTTTAACTGCAAAACTGCAAATCTGTTGCTTTCCAAATTCTTTGTGAAAATAAATGCAACGCATGCTATTTGAAATGACACTGTCTGTTTTACTGACAGTGGCAATTTTTGCAATGTCAAAATGTGCCCCTGTATGTAGAATTTCCCATCCAGAGATCTGTTTCTGACAGGCAAAGCAGCATGGCCTCTCTGAGGTAAAGCCTGCTTCTCCCAGGGCTCTTTTCTGCTTTCCTCTGCTCTGCTCTGCTCTGCTCTCCTAATCTCTTCTCCTCTCACTGACTGCCACTAGTTCCGCTTTCTAACTGTAAAAGCCATCCCCATATTCCTCCTCTGAATATTCTCTGTTGCCTTAGGAACATGGGGGAATGGGAAATCAGTGATACGGTACAGTAGAGCATTTAATCTTCCGCTATCACCCTCCCTAGGTTCCACAGAATATGTACGGAATGCATAGTAGGACTTCAAAAGGGCTTTGGCGATTTATAAAAGAGAGGGCAGAATATGATATCCAAAGAATTGGAGTGGGACACAAAGGAAGTGCTGTTGTGAATTATTTGTCTCACTTTGCGTTAGCCTGTAGACCACTGGTTTAATAAGGCTGAGCAGTGAGGGCTCAGAGCTCTGCGCAGGCAGAGACATGCAAAGTCGAGTCGAGAGGAGATTGATTAGGGTAACGCGCGTCTACACGACCGAGCCTTGTCTACCCTAAACTGGGCCTGGCAGGGACCTCAAGTGCTCCCCTAGATTAGGACGGTGCACAGCAGAAGTAATAAATTGCTGAGGAACACAGATGCCTGATGGCAGGCTGGGCTGTTGGGAGAGAAGAGAGATGAGCTCGGTAATAGGTCAAAGCTATTACTGGGGGCCTCATCCTCCAAGCTCCATCCCTGTGGGCTCAACCTGTACAACATTTTTTTTTTACGGAATATGTCAACTGATCATATCCATCACTGAATAATATAACCTTTATAGAAAGGAACATAGTGTGTCGATATGTATTGGAATTAGTTTACAATAACCTCATTCAATAGTTATTGATTTAAAGGCACCCCCAGAGGGCAATTCCGCCTCTATTTCGACCTAATTCCTGTCCTAGATTGGTAATGCTCGTTTAGTTCCTCCTCCGAAGAATGACGCAGGCTCCTATTACATATTCACAAATTGGGGGTGTGAACGTCCACATGGAGTGCAGCGAAACAACAACAAATTGAGAGGGCAGTCAGTGTAGCTAGCTAGCATGGTAACCTTATCTAGCCAGCAAGCTATCTTGCTAGCTTTAACTAGCTAGCTAATGTTAAATCAAATCAAATCAAATGTTATTTGTCACATACACGTGTTTAGCAGATGTTATAGCGGGTGTAGCGAAATACTTGTGCTTCTAGCTCCGACAGTGCAGTGATATCTAACAAGTAGTATCTAACAATTTCACAACATATACCTAATACCCACAAAACTAGTAAGGAATGGGATTTAAGAATATATACATATATGGACAAGCAATGACAGAGACTAAGATACAGTAGAATATTATAGAATAGAATGCCGTATATACATATGAGATGAGTAGTGCAAGATATGTAAACATTATTAAAGGGACTAGTGTTCCATTTCTTAAAGTGGCCAGTGATTTCAATAGGCAGCAGCAGCCTCTAATGTGCTAGTGATGGCTATTTAACAGTCTGATGGCCTTGAGATAGAAGCAGTTTTTCATTCTCTCGGTCCCAGCTTTGATGCACCTGTACTGACCTCACCTTCTGGATGATAGCGGGGTGAACAGGCAGTGGCTCAGGTGGTTGATGATCTTTTTGGCCTTCCTGTGACATCGGGTGCTGTATGTGTCTTGGAGGGCGGGTAGTTTGCCCCCAGTGATGCGTTCGGCAGACCGCACCACCCTCTGGAGAGCCCTGCAGTTGCGGGCGGTGCAGTTGCCGTACCAGGTGGTGATACAGCCCGACAGGATGCTCTCAATTGTGCATTTGTAAAAGTTTGTGAGGGTTTTAGGTGCTGAGACGAATTTCTTCAGCCTCCTGAGGTTGAAGAGGCTCTGTTGCGCCTTCTTCACCACACTATCTGCGTGGGTGGACCATTTCAGTTTGTCGGTGATGTGTATGCCAAGGAACTTGAAGGTTTCCACCTTCTCCACTGCGGTCCCGTCGATGTGGATAGGGGGGTGCACCCTCTGCTGTTAACTGAAGTCCACCATCATCTCCTTTGTTTTGTTGACGTTGAGTGAGAGGTTATTTTCCTGGCACCACACTCCCAGAGCCCTCACCTCCTCCCTGTAGGCGGTCTCGTCATTGTTGGTAATCAAGCCTCCTACTGTTGTGTCGTCTGTAAACTTGATGATTGAGTTGGAGGCGTGCTTGGCCACGCAGTCATGGGTGAACGGGGATTACAGGAGGGGGCTGAGCACGCAACCTTGTGGGGCCCCAGTGTTGAGGATCAGCAAAGTGGAGATGTTGTTTCCTACCTTCACCACCTGGGGGCGGCCCGTCAGGAAGTCCAGGACCAAGTTGCACAGGGCGATGTTCAGACCCAGGGCCCCGAGCTTAATGATGAGCTTGGAGGGTACTATGGTGTTGAATGATGAGCTATAGTCAATGAACAGCATTCTTACATAGGTATTCTTCTTGTCCAGATGGGATAGGGCAGTGTGCAGTGTGATGGCGATTGCATCGTCTGTGGATCTATTGGGGCGGTAAGAAAATTGGAGTGGGTCTAGGGTGACAGGTAAGGTAGAGGTGATATGATCCTTGACTAGTCTCTCAAAGCACTTCATGATGACAGAGGTGAGTGCTACAGGGCGATAGTCATTTAGTTCAGTTACCTTTGCTTTCTTGGGTACAGGAACAATGGTGGCCATCTTGAAGCATGTGGGGACAGCAGACTGGGAAAGGGAGAGATTAAATATGTCCGTAAACACACCAGCCAGCTGGTCTGCGCATGCTCTGAGGACGCGGCTAGGGATGCCGTCTGGGCCGGCAGCCTTGCGGGGGTTAACATGCTTAAATGTCTTAATCACGTCGGCCATGGAGAAGGAGAGGCCACAGTCCTTGGTAGTGGGCCTCATCAGTGGCACTGTGTTATCCTCAAAGCGGGCGAAGAAGGTGTTTAGCTTGTCTGGAAGTGAAACGTCGGTGTCAGCGACGTGGCTGGTTTTCCATTTGTAGTCCGTGATTGTCTGTAGACCCTGCCACATACGTCTCGTGTCTGAGCCGTTGAATTGCGACTCCACTTTGTCTCTATACTGATGTTTTGCCAGTTTAATTACCTTGCGGAGTGAGTAGCTACACTGTTTGTATTCTGCCATATTCACAGTCACCTTGCCATGGTTGAATGCGGTGGTTCGCGCTTTCAGATTTGCGCGAATGCTGCCATCTATCCACGGTTTCTGGTTAGGGTAGGTTTTTATAGTCACAGTGGGCACAACATCACCTATACACTTCCTGATAAACTCAGTCACCGTTTCAGTGTATTCGTTTAAATTATTTCCGGAAGCTACCCGGTACATATCCCAGTGATCAAAACTATCTTGAAGCGTGGATTCCGATTGGTCAGACCAGCGTTGAATAGTCCTCAGCACGGGTACTTCCTGTTTGAGTTTCTGCCTATAGGAAGGGAGAAGCAAAATGGAGTCGTGGTAAGATTTGCCAAAAGGAGAGCGGGGGAGGGCCTTATAACTATCCTGGAAGTTTGAATAGCAATGGTCGAGGATTTTGGCAGCGCGAGTACAACAGTCAATATGTTGATAGAACTTCAGCAGCCTAGTCCTCAAATTTGCTTTGTTAAAATCCCTGGCTACAATAAATGCAGGCTCAGGATATGTGGTTTCCAGTTTGCATAAGGTCCAGTGAAGTTCTTTGTGGGCCGTCGTGGTATCGGCTTGAGGGGGGATATACACGGCCGTGACTATAACCAAAGAAAATTATCTTGGGAGATAATACGGTCGGCATTTGATTGTGAGATATTCTAGGTCGGGTGAACAGAAGGACTCGAGTTCCTCTATGTTACTACAATTACACCATGAGTCGTTAATCATGAAACACACACCTCCGCCCTTCTGCTTCCCGGAGAGATATTTATTCCTGTCTGCGTGATGAACTGAGAACCCGTCTGGCTGGACCGATTTCGACAGAATATCCCAAGAGAGCCATGTTTCCGTGAAACAGAGTATGTTACAGGCCTTGATGTCTTTCTGGAAATAAATCCTTGCCCGGAGTTCATCGAGCTTGTTAACCAAAGATTGAACATTAGCAAGTAGTATACTTGGAAGCGGTGGGTGGTGTGCGCGCCTCCTAAGTCGAACCAGCAGGCCACTCTGAGTGCCTCTCCTCCGCCGGCGATGTTTTCGGTCAGCCGCTGGAATCAGTTCAGTTGCCCTGGGGAGAGCAAACAAAGGATCTGCTTCGGGAAAGTTGTATTCCTGGTCGTAATGCTGGTGAGTTACCATAGCTCTGATATCCAATAGTTTTTCCCGGCTGTATGTAATGAAGCAAAACACTTTCTGAGCTAATAATGTAAAAAAGTATACACAAAAAAAACTAAATACTGCAAAGTTTCCTAAGAGCTAGTCACGAGGCCACCATCTTCGTCGGCACCAGAATATATTGTTGCTTGTTTTTTAACTACACAGTATTCAAAAGATTAGCCAGCTGGCTATGGCTGGTTCTGGAGCTGGATTTAAGGAAAACTTTGCCACATATGAAAACCAGTATCTTTGACTTTGCCCTCTATTGTTATATCTAAAGTTTTGGCATAATGCTTCCATAAATTGTGGCTGCGAAGCCACCATATAAATAGTTAAAAAGAAGCTGATGAAGATGAAGCTCTGGTAATATGGATAACTATTAGGCCGTTTGGGCTAGACATGCGGTTTTCTACATTGTAACGGACAAGGTACAACCTTTGGTAGGCTGCTGGTAGGCTACTCGGCTGTAGTACAGCAAAACCAAGTCAGCCCGTGCTCGTGCTCATGTGAAGTGAAATGACAGAGCTGCCGCTTTCAAGGAGCGGGACTCTAACCCGGACGCTTATAAGAAATCCCGCTATGCTCTCCGACGAACCATCTAACAGGCAAAGAGTCATTACAGGACTAAGATTGAATCGCACTACACCGGCTCTGACGCTCGTCGGATGTGGCAGGGCTTGAAAGCTATTACAGACTACAAAGGAAAGCACAGCCGCGAGCTGCCCAGTGACATAAGCCTACCAGATGAGCTAAACCACTTCTATGCTCGCTTCGAGGCAAGCAACACTGAAGCATGCATGAGCGCACCAGCTGTTCCAGATGACTATGTGATCACGCTCTCCGTAGCCGATGTGAGTAAGACTTTTAAGCAGGTCAACATTCACAAGGCCGCAGGGCCAGACGGATTACCAGGACGTGTAATCCGAGCATGTGCTGACCAACTGGCAAGTGTCTTCACGGACATTTTCAACATGTCCCTGACTGAGTCTGTAATACCAACATGTTTCAAGCAGACCACCATAGTCCCCGTGCCCAAGGACACTAAAAAAATCTGCCTAAATGACTACCGACCCGTAGCACTGACGTCTGTAGCCATGAAGTGCATTGAAAGGCTGGACATGGCTCACATCAACACCATTATCCCAGAAACCCTAGACCCACTCCAATTTGCATACCGCCCCAACAGATCCACAGATTATGCAATCTCTATTGTACTCCACACTGCCCTTTCCCACCTGAACAAGAGGAACACCTACGTGAGAATGCTATTCATTGACCACAGCTCAGCGTTCAACACAATAGTGCCCTCAAAGCTCATCACTAAGCTAAGGATCCTGGGACTAAACACCTCCCTCTGCAACTGGATCCTGGACTTCCTGACGGGCCGCCCCCAGGTGGTAAGGGTAGGTAACAACACATCTGCCACGCTGATCCTCAACACAGGGGACCCTCAGGGGTGCGTGCTCAGTCCCCTCCTGTACTCCCTGTTCACCCATGACTGCATGGCCAGGCACGACTCCAACACCATCATTAAGTTTACCGACGACACAACAGTGGTATGCCTGATCACCGACAACAATGAGACAGCCTATAGGGAGGAGGTCAGAGACCTGGCCGTGTGGTGCCAGAATAACGACCTCTCCCTCAACGTGACCAAGACAAAGGAGATGATTGTGGAAAAAAAGAGGACTGAGCACGCCCCCATTCTCATCGACAGGGCTGTAGTGGAACAGGTTGAGAGCTTCAAGTTCCTTGGTGTCCACATCACTAACGAACTATCATGGTCCAAATACATCAAGACAGTCGTGAAGAGGGCACGACAAAGCCTATTCCCCCTCAGGAGACTGAAAAGATTTGGCATGGGTCCTCAGATCCTCAAAAAGTTATACAGCTGCACCATCGAGAGCATCCTGACTGGTTGCATCACCGCCTGGTATGGCAACTGCTCGGCCTCCGACCGCAAGGCACTACAGAGGGTAGTGCGTACGTCCCAGTGGTCCTCTGTACCTCAGCTGGTAGAGCACGACGCTTGTAACGCCAAGGTAGTGGGTTCGATCCCCGGGACCACCCATACACAAAAAATGTATGCACGCATGACTGTAAGTCGCTTTGGATAAAAGCGTCTGCTAAATGGCATATTATTATTATTTATCACTGGGGCCAAGCTTCCTGCCATCCAGGACCTCTATTCCAGGCGGTGTCAGAGGAAGGCCCTCAAAATTGTCAAAGACTCCAGCCACCCTAGTCATAGACTGTTCTCTCTGCTACCGCACAGCAAGCGGTACCGGAGCGCCAAGTCTAGGTCCAAAAGGCTTCTCAACAGCTTCTACCCCCAAGCCATAAGACTCCTGAACAGCTAATCATGGCTACCCGGACTATTTGCACTGCCCCCCCCCCCCACCCCCACCCCATCTTTTTACGCTGCTGCTACTCTGTTAATTATTTATGCATAGTCACTTTAACTCTACCCACATGTACATATATCCTCAACTACATCAACTAGCCGGTGCCCCCGCACATTGACTCTGCACCGGTACCCCCCTGTATATATAGCCACCCTACTGTTATTTTACTTTTTACTTTAAAAAATAAATATAAATGCATTGTTGGTTAAGGGCTATAAGTAAGCATTTCACGGTAATGTCTACATCTGTTGTATTCGGCGCATGTGGCAAATAACATTTGATTTGATTTGATTTGACTTGGCTCATGATGCACTCCGCTCAAATGATATAACAACACCCTGAGGACGAAACCTCAATACAAATGTAACAACAGCACAACAAAATAAATAAACAAGTTCCTTGAATTTGCTTTCGGGGTGCCTTTTCATTATAGGATAGACACTCTTGTTGTGCAATAGTCCTTTCCAGATGCACCAATCAAAGTAGTGGCGCTTGTAGCAAAGCAAAACTTTAGTGGCCAAAACTATTCACCTTGGGGCAACGGGGGAAGAAGGCTTGCAAAATGCAATCATAGCATGCAATTGTACAATTTATAAAATGGTAATATATCAATATCTATATACACTACCAGTCAAAGGTTTGGACACACCTACTCATTCAAGATTTTTTTATTTTTTACTATTTTCTACATTGTAGAATAATAGTGAAGACATCAAAACTATGAAATAACACATATGGAATCATGTAGTAACCAAAAAAGTGTTAAACAAATCAAAATATATGTTATATTTGAGATTCTTCAAAGTAGCCACCCTTTGCCTTGATGACAGCTTTGCACACTCTTGGCATTCTCTCAACCATCTTCATGAGGAATGCTTTTCCAACAGTCTTGAAGGAGTTCCCACTTATGCTGAGCACTTGTTGGCTGCTTTTCCTTCACTCTGCTGTCCGACTTATCCCAAACCATCTCAATTGGGTTGAGGTCGGGTGATTGTGGAGGCCAGGTCATCTGATGCAGCAATCCATCACTCTCCTTGGTCAAATAGCCCTTTCACAGCCTGGAGGTGTGTTTTGGGTCATTGTCCTGTTGAAAAACAAATGATAGTCCCACTAAGTGCAAACCAGATGGGATGGCATATCGCTGCAGAATGCTGTGGTAGCCATGCTGGTTAAGTGTGCCTTGAATTCTAAATAAATCACAGACAGTGTCACCAGCAAAGCACCCCCACACCATCACACCTCCTCCTCCATGCTTCACGGTGGGAACCACACATGCGAAAATCATCCATTCACCTACTCTGTGTCTCACATAGACACGGCGGTTGGAACCAAAAATCTCAAATTTGGAATCATCAGACCAAAGAACAGATTTCTACCGGTCTAATGTTTATTGCTTGTGTTTTTTGGCCCAAGCAAGTCTCTTCTTCATATTGTTGTCCTTTAGTAGTGGTTTCTTTGCAGCAACCTGACACATTAATAATTCTAACCTGCCATGTTAATTATCCTAACCTGCTATGGATATTATCCTAACCTGCCACGTTAATTATTCTAACCTGATATGTTAATTATTCTAACCTGCCATGTTAATGATCCTAACCTGCCACGTTAATGATCCTAACCTGCCACGTTAATGATCCTAACCTGCCACATTAATGATCCTAACCTGCAACGTTAATGATCCTAACCTGCCACGTTAATGATACTAACCTGACATGTTAATGATCCTATCCTGCCACGTTAATGATCCTAACCTGCAACTTTAATTATCCTAACCTGCCACGTTAATGATCCTAACCTGCCACGTTAATGATACTAACCTGACATGTTAATTATCCTAACCTGCCACGTTAATTATCCTAACCTGCCACGTTAATGATCCTAACCTGCCACGTTAATTATCCTAACCTGCCACGTTAATTATCCTAACCTGCCACGTTACTTATCCTAACCTGCCACGTTAATGATCCTAACCTGCCACGTT
Organism: Coregonus clupeaformis; assembly: GCF_020615455.1. NCBI lineage: Eukaryota > Metazoa > Chordata > Actinopteri > Salmoniformes > Salmonidae > Coregonus > Coregonus clupeaformis. The sequence continues at coordinate 2,168,628 of NC_059231.1, forward strand.
AATGATCCTAACCTGCCACGTTAATTATCCTAACCTGCCACGTTAATGATCCTAACCTGCCACGTTAATGATCCTAACCTGCCACGTTAATGATCCTAACCTGCCACGTTAATTATCCTAACCTGCTATGTTAACAAACCATCTGTGGCAATAAATCCTCAGTATCACTGCAGGTGTCTTTATCATGACTCTGAGACTGATAGTCTGACGTGAAATAGTGGCATGGACCTCCGCACACTGTGTACTGTATACCTGCAAATGATCGACTTACACAACATTTCAGCCATATAAACCTTTATCAAAGCATCAGAGTGTTTACCAGTGTGTGACACAACAAATAAATACCTGTTTGTTGACAGTTGAACCAGTGATTTACGATGGCGTTCTCTGCAACCTAACTACGATGGCGTTCTCTGCAACCTAACTACGATGGCGTCCTCTGCAACCTAACTACGATGGCGTTCTCTGCAACCTAACTACGATGGCGTTCTCTGCAACCTAACTACGATGGCGTTCTCTGCAACCTAACTACGATGGCGTCCTCTGCAACCTAACTACGATGGCTTTCTCTGCAACCTAACTACGATGGCGTTCTCTGCAACCTAACGGGGGAAACTTTGCCTGACGTTATACTGAAAGCATCAATGTTATTGGTGAAAAGCACCCTGATTGAGACAAATAAATCAAGGTGTGAAACTGTCACCCTCCACCCTTTCTCAAAGGGAGAAACTGTCCCCAATCGCATTGACACCTTGATTTATTTGTCTCAGTCAAGGTCCAGGATTCTGCCTCCTGCTTCTAGATTCCACACTATAAGGTAAACCAGCCCAAGGCTTGATGCCTTCAAGGATTTCTGTTCACTGGTATTTACCATTCCTGCTTTCATGTAAGCAAGAGCAGAATACATTTCCTACAGAAAATATCTCAGAATATATCATGCACACTGAATTTCTTAAGGTATGCATTAATTTGATAATAATAATAATAGTTGAATACATGATAAGAATACAGAATGTAAATAAGCAATAGATTACAAGAAATGTAATTGCAGTACGTAACTAGTACATGCCAGGTCGCCCTCGCAAAATAGTTTTTTAACCTCAATTAGTCTTACCTGGTTAAATAAAATGATGCAATAAAATAACACCATGTCCTAATCTTAATTTATTCCAGTGTTCATCTTGCAAAATATTGTGTATGTGCTCATGACATGGAAATAGTCTCTTTTAAAATGATTATCTCAACCTTAATGTCTTCTCACTGTTCAAGAACCCTTTGGTCCTTTGTAGCTCAGTTGGTAGAGCATGGCGCTTGTAATGCCAGGGTAGTGGGCTTGATTCCTGGGACCACCCGTAGGTAAAATGTCTGATAATGGCATATACAGTATAATTAAGTCATCCGAAAGCAGGGGCGATAAACCTCATCGATCCACATCCCTTCTCTACAGAAAGCAGTGCTCACTGTATTTATTGTTAGCTTGAATAAGTAGGCGGCTCCAGAGGCTGATATTGTATTCCCTTAGAGTCCCCCCCACACTCAATTGAATGTCAGTCGAACAGAGAAAAATGAGACACACAATACCAGACATTGCAGCGTAATTGCCAAAGGAGTTTTCTGCTCATTTGAAAAATGAGGGCTATAGCTTCAGGGTAAATGATGACAATTAATGTCAGTTAAGCATGCCATAAAAGGGCGTTTAAGCATCAGTCAAATGTTTGGAATAAAGATTCCTTTTTACTAACCTCTCCTCCCCAAAACCTTTTGATCTCATCTGCATTTAATCAAGCAAATGCTAAATTTTTTAAATCACCACACTTACATATTCATCATGCACATTATTTTACTGAAATGAATAGATCTATTCAGTATCAGCATTTCATATGAACCTAGAGTGGCAAAGAGTGAGAGAAATTCAAACAGCCATTCTCAATTGTACCTACCGAAACAATCACAGGCTGGTGCTCAGTAACTGGACAGAGCAATGTGATTACTGTGGGTATGGGAATGGTTAATATGGCATGGGTATTCCACAGGACTTGTGTATATAGTAGATTCTCTGATGTATTAGGCATTGTAAAGGCATTTTCCTGGAGTTGACTATTAACAACGTCCGCGACCTTGATTATAATTAATGAAAATTGTCTTGGCAAGTATTGATGTCATAGTGTTCATTTCTCCGTCGTAGCAGCTTGTCCAAGCTATGAGATGAGGGAACAGACGGAGAAAAGCATTTCGGTTTCTGATGCAACTGCTGAAAATCCATTGCGTTACATTTACAAAGCAGACAAAGGTGACTCGGTTAATTTGACCATGAAAAGACCATCTTGAGTTGTCCAAGAATGTCATCATCTCTAAATGTCCAAGAAAGGCAACAGAACATTGGTTATGAGAACTGACAAATAATTGAATTATCCAAGCTCACATTTAAACACGATTTTGTTTCTACAATGCTGTACTTACATTTCAGCAGACGCTCTTATCTAGAGCGACTTACAGTTAGTGAGTGCAACATTTTTTCATACTGGCCCCTCCATGGGAAACCAACCCACAACCCTGGCGTTGCAAGCACCATGCTCCACCAACTGAGCTACAGGAGGGCTTAAATGATTGCTTGAGTGAATACCTGTTTAGGAATTAAGAAATAAAAGTCAGTTCCTTCACTGTAAATATAGAAAGTCTCAAAACACCATGATTGTGTAATTAAACCATGAAAAGTAGTGCACCTAAGCTGAGATCTGGTGTTTGAATGTAAACCCAATGTTAGTGTTTTAATACACTGAATGTGTTTTAAAACATAAATGAAGTACTCTGAAACAACCAAAGTGGTTCTTCAACCTGAATATTGGTGATTTTAAGAGCGTTGTTTCTCATACAATCAATGGTTTAGAAATGCAAATGGTTTATAGCCTAAATATGGATTGAGGATAAGGGCCAATGGAGAATATTTGTTGTGGAATTCCACCTTTATTCTTTCAATGCTTTATTTAGACAGATTAGAAACAGGAGGGGCAGTAAGATGGTACGTTTCGTTGGAAATGTATCCACTCAACCGCACAGCCACACTGTAAGAAATTATTCTGGTGTGAATTAGAATTTAAAAATAAAAAAAATCAACAACCAACATATCCACCTCATTTTCCAACAGAAGTGATGGATTCGCTCTACTTCCTTACTGCAGCGCACCGGTGGCAAACTTGCCAAGTAAATGATTTGGAGTCAATTTATAGAGTAGAAAAGTCAAGTAAACAAGTGTAAATGTATAAGTTTAATTTGATAATTATTTAATTCAAGTTTGCTCACGTTAGCTAGACTTACTAGTAGGCTAGTTCTGTTGTGATAATTACGTTAGCTAGACGTACTAGTAGGCTAGTTCTGTTGTGATAATTACGTTAGCTAGACCTACTGGTAGACTAGTTCTGTTGTGATAATAACATTAGTTGTATTGTGTCAGAGCTAAAGGGAAACTTCACTGTTAGACACTATTTTAGGGTGTTTTTCCAGTCTCCCTACATAATTCTGAGTAATGAAAGGGTGTTTTAGACATAATTCTGAGTGATGAGAGGGTGTTTCAGACATAATTCTGAGTGATGTGAGGGTGTTTCAGACATAATTCTGAGTGATGAGAGGGTGTTTCAGACATAATTCTGAGTGATGAGAGGGTGTTTCAGACATAATTCTGAGTGATGAGAGGGTGTTTCAGACATAATTCTGAGTGATGAGAGGGTGTTTCAGACATAATTCTGAGTGATGAGAGGGTGTTTCAGACATAATTCTGAGTGATGAGAGGATGTTTCAGACATAATTCTGAGTGATGAGAGGGTGTTTCAGACATAATTATGCACTATAGATGTATTTTGGAATTTTTCATGGCAGGAGAGTTGATGCCATTGGTTGATTGAGCCTGCTGTCTAATCTAAAAATGAATAGAGTCATGTTTTGTAGCAATTATTGAACTTGTCTCAACGATATCTAGGTTGACAAATTTTCCCTGGCTTTGTAAAGACTACAGCCTGATGGGAGTCATACTTCCTTGTTCCCACCCTCAAAGGCAGGCTGTTCAAAATGGGGGTGGTACTAATTAAATCAAATCTAATTTTATTGGCCACATGCGCCGAATACAACAGGAGCAGACATTACAGTGAAATGCTTACTTACAGCCCTTAACCAACAGTGCATTTATTTTTTAATAAAAAAGTAAAATAAAACAACAACAAAAAAGAGTTGAGAAAAAAAGAGCAGAAGTCAAATAAAATAACAGTACGGAGGCTATATATACAGGGGGGTACCAGTGCAGAGTCAATGTGCGGGGGCACCGGCTAGTTGAGGTAGTTGAAGTAATATGTACATGTGGGTAGAGTTAAAGTGACTATGCATAAATAATTAACAGAGTAGCAGCAGTGTAAAAGATGGGGTGGGGGGTGGTGGTGGGGGGGGCAGTGCAAATAGTCCGGGTAGCCATGATTAGCTGTTCAGGAGTCTTATGGCTTGGGGGTAGAAGCTGTTGAGAAGTATTTTGGACCTAGACTTGGCACTCCGGTACCGCTTGCCGTGCGATAGCAGAGAGAACAGTCTATGACTAGGGTGTCTGGAGTCTTTGACAATTTTGAGGGCCTTCCTCTGACACCGCCTGGTATTGAGGTCCTGGATGGCAGGAAGCTTGTCCCCAGTGATGTAGTGGGCCGTACGCACTACCCTCTGTAGTGCCTTGCGGTCGGAGGCCGAGCAGTTGCCATACCAGGCGGTGATGCAACCAGTCAGGATGCTCTCGATGGTGCAGCTGTATAATTTTTTGAGGATCTGAGGACCCATGCCAAATCTTTTCAGTCTCCTGAGGGGGATTAGGCTTTGTCGTGCCCTCTTCACGACTGTCTTGGTGTGTTTGGACCATGATAGTTCGTTGGTGATGTGGACACCAAGGAACTTGAAGCTCTCAACCTGTTCCACTACAGCCCCGTCAATGAGAATGGGGGCGTGCTCATTCCTCTTTTTTTTTCCTGTAGTCCACAATCATCTCCTTTGTCTTGGTCACGTTGAGGGAGAGGTTGTTATCCTGGCACCACACGGCCAGGTCTCTGACCTTCTCCGTATAGGCTGTCTCATCATTGTCGGTGATCAGGCCTACCACTGTTGTGTCGTCGGCAAACTTAATGATGGTGTTGGAGTCGTGCCTGGCCATGCAGTCATGGGTGAACAGGGAGTACAGGAGGGGACTGAGCACGTACCCCTGAGGGTCCCCCGTGTTGAGGATCAGTGTGGCAGATGTGTTGTTACCTACCCTTACCACCTGGGGGCGGCCCGTCAGGAAGTCCAGGATCCAGTTGCAGTGGGAGGTGTTTAGTCCCAGGATCCTTAGCTTAGAGATGAGCTTTGAGGGCACTATAGTGTTGAATGCTGAGCTGTAGTCAATGAATAGCATTCTCACATAGGTGTTCCTCTTGTCCAGGTGGGAAAGGACAGTGTGGAGTGCAATAGAGATTGCATCATCTGTGGATCTGTTGGGGCGGTATGCAAATTGGAGTGGGTCTAGGGTTTCTGGGATAATGGTGTTGATGTGAGCCATGACCAGCCTTTCAAAGCACTTCATGGCTACAGACATCAGTGCCATGGGTCGGTAGTCATTTAGGCAGGTTATCTTAGTGTCCTTGGGCACGGGGACTATGGTGGTCTGCTTGAAACATGTTGGTATTACAGACTCAGTCAGGGACATGTTGAAAATGTCGGTGAAGACACTTGCCAGTTGGTCAACACATGCTCGGAGTACACGTCCTGGTAATCCGTCTGGCCCAGCGACATTGTGAATGTTGACCTGCTTAAAAGTCTTACTCACATCGGCTACAGAGAGCGTGATCACATAGTCATCCGGAACAGCTGGTGCACTAATGCATGCTTCAGTGTTGCTTGCGAAGCGAGCATAGAAGTGGTTTAGCTCGTCTGGAAGTCATGTGTCACTGGGCAGCTCGCGACTGTGCTTCCCTTTGTAGTCTGTAATAGTTTTCAAGCCCTGTCACATCCGACGAGCGTCAGAGCCGGTGTAGTACGATTCAATCTTAGTCCTGTATTGACTCTTTGCCTGTTTGATGGTTTGTCGGAGGGCATAGCGGGATTTCTTATAAGCGTCTGGGTTAGAGTCCCGCTCCTTGAAAGCGGCAGCCCAACCCTTTAGCTCAGTGCGGATTTTGCCTGTAATCCATGGCTTCTGGTAGGGGTAAGTTCGATGCACTTATTGATGAAGCCGGTGACTGATGTGGTGTACTCCTCAATGCTATCTGAAGAATCCCGGAACATGTTCCAGTCTGTGCTAGTATTACAGTCCTGTAGCTTAGCATCTGCGTCATCTGACCATTTTTTTATTAACCGTGTCACTGGTGCTTCCTGCTTTAGTTTTTGCTTATAAGCAGGAATCAGGAGGATAGAGTTATTGTCAGATTTGCCAAATGGAGGGCGAGGGAGAGCTTTGTATGCGTCTCTGTGTGTGGAGTAAAGGTGGTCTAGAGTTTTTTTTCCCTCTGGTTGCACATTTAACATGCTGGTAGAAATGAGGTAGAACAGATGTAAGTTTCCCTGCATTAAAGTCCCCGGCCACTAGGAGCGCTGCCTCTGGATGAGCGTTTTCCTGTTCACTTATGGCCTTATACAGCTCATCAGTGCAATCTTAATGCCAGCATTGGTTTGTGGTGGTAAATAGACAGCTATGAAAAATATAGATGAAAACTCTCTTGGTAAATAGTGTGGTCTACAGCTTATCATAAGATACTCTACCTCAGGCGAGCAAAACCTTGAGACTTCCTTAGTATTAGATTTTGTGCACCAGCTGTTGTTTACAAATATACACAGACCGCCACCCCTTGTCTTACCGGAGTCAGCCGTTCTATCCTGCTGATGTAGCGTATAGCCCGCTAGCTGTATGTTGTCCATGTCGTCATTCAGCCATGACTCAGTGAAACATAAGATACTAATACATAAGGTACTAGTTTACAGGTTCACTGTCTATCCGAGACTGCTAAATACAGTTGAAGTCGGAAGTTTACATACACTTAGGTTGGAGTCATTAAAACTTGTTTTTCAACCAATCCACACATTTCTTGTTAACAAACTTAAGTTTTGGCAAGTCGGTTAGGACATCTACTTTGTGCATGACCAAGTCATTTTCCAACAATTGTTTACAGACAGATGATTTCACATAATTCACTGTATCACAATTCCGGTGGGTCAGAAGTTTACATACACTAAGTTGGCTGTGCCTTTGAACAGCTTGGTAAATTTCAGACAATGATGTCATGGCTTTAGAAGCTTCTGATAGGCTAATTGACATCATTTGAGTCAATTGGAGAAATATCCTCTGGTCTGATGAAACAAAAATAGAACTGTTTGGCAATAATGACCATCGTTATGTTTGGAGAAAAAAGGGGGTCGCTTGCAAGCCGAAGAACACCATCCCAACCGTGATGCACGGGGATGGCAGCATCATGCTGTGGGGGTGTTTTGCTGCAGGAGGGACTGGTGCACTTCACAAAATAGATGGCATCATGAGGAAGGAAAATTATTTGGCAATATTGAAGCAACATCTCAAGACATCAGTCAGGAAGTTAAAGCTTGGTCGCAAATGGGTCTTCCAAATGGACAATGACCCCAAGCATGCTTCCAAAGTTGTGGCAAAATGGCTTAAGGACAACAAAGTCAAGGTATTGGAGTGGCCATCACAAAGCCCTGACCTCAATCCTATAGAACATTTGTGGGCAGAACTGAAAAAGCGTGTGCGAGCAAGGAGGCCTACAAACCTGACTCAGTTACACCAGCTCTGTCAGGAGGAATGGGCCAAAATTCACCCAACTTATTGTGGGAAGCTTGTGGAAGGCTACCCGAAACGTTTGACCCAAGTTAAACAATGTAAAGGAAATGCTATCAAATACTAATTGAGTGTATGTAAACTTCTGACCCACTGGGAATGTGATGAAAGAAATATAAGCTGAAATAAATCATTCTCTCTACTATTATTCTGACATTTCACATTCTTAAAATAAAGTGGTGATCCTAACTGAACTAAGACAGGGACTATTTACTAGGATTAAATGTCAGGAATTGTGAAAAACTGAATTTAAATGTATTTGGCTAAGGTGTATGTAAATTTCTGACTTCAACTGTAATTAGCCACAATGGCTGCTTCTGATGATTCCTCTTTTCAAGAAGAACTGGACAACAAAACATTTTTTGATGTTATTTTACATAGGAACATACAGCCCTATTTATTTGAGGTGGAATAAACTGAGTAGGAGTTGAGATGGCAAGAAAAATAATTACGAGACCAGCATGCAGCGGCAGCCTAGACCAGCTGGACCAGGACTCAGGAGGGTAAATTACAAATGAGTAAGTTGTTTTGCTGTTGGTAGCTAGCTACCAATATAATCTCTCTTTTATCCGAGGCTGTGTTGTTCAGTGTAGTACAATTTGGTGATCAATTTGGCCATAACAGGATTTGCTAGAACCACTACAAGCCAAGCTAGCCAGGTTTAGCTTGTTAGCTATGTTGTTTTGCTGTACCTAAAATGTACTGTAGTCTAACGTTATAGCTAGCTAGCTAACTAGCCTCAGAACCTCTCATTATAAGCAAAACTGGAGACATGTTTTGATGATGATGGCGGAGAGTAAAGGAATGACTTTGGCTTGATGATATTAGTCTTGGAGTAACTATACCAGTGAGTTGTAGCTAGCTAGCTAACGTTGAGTAACTATACCAGTGTGTTGTAGCTAGCTAGCTGCATGTGTCTGTGAGATGTCTCATATTAATCTTGGAGTAACTATACCAGTGCGTTGTAGCTAGCTAGCTACGTGTGTCTGCAAGCTGTTTGAGAGAATGCCAAGAGTGTGCAAAGCTGTCATCAAGGCAAAGGGTGGCTATTTGAAGAATCTCAAATATAAAATATATTTTGATTTGTTTAACACTTTTTTGGTTACTACGTGATTCCATATGTGTTATTTCATAGTGTGGATGTCTTCACTATTATTCTACAATGTAGAAAATAGTAAAAATAAAGAAAAACCCTTGAATGAGTTGGTGTGTCCAAACTTTGACTGGTACTGTATGTCATAAAATACATTGCTGTCGCTGTTCCTGCATACTGCTGTGTAAACTCACCTTGGTCTCCAGAGCAAATAAACTTTGAATACAAGCCATGTCTACTCATTTGCTATATTGACAGACTAATCTACTGTTTTATTAAAACATGTTTTCTTGCCATCAAATAGTTTTCACTGGTACACCAACTCCCTACATCCTTTGTTTTAGCATTAAGATGCATTTCATGAATATCACAATGAATTGATCAAGAAGATGAAATCAACACTTTATTGGTTTCTGATACAACTGGAATAATTTAGTCACTTGTCAGTACACTTGTAAAACATATAATATAAAGCACCATTATATACATATGTACAACAGCTAGCTATATCTGTATCACAATGCAGTTGTATGCATACTAGGCGTTCTATATTAAAGGAGATGATTGTGGACTACAGGAAAAAGAAGAGGACCGAGCACGCCCCCATTCTCATTGACGGGGCAGTAGTGGAGCAGGTTGAGAGCTTCAAGTTCCTTGGTGTCCACATCACCAACAAACTAACATGGTCCAAGCACACCAAGACAGTCGTGAAGAGGGCACGACAAAACCTATTCCCCCAAGGAGACTGAAAAGATTTGGCATGGGTCCTCAGATCCTCAAAAGGTTCTACAGGTGCACCATCGAGAGCATCTTGACTGGTTGCATCACTGCCTGGTATGGTAACTGTTCGGCCTCCAACCGCAAGGCACTACAGAGGGTAATGCGTACGGCCCAGTACATCACTGGGGCCAAGCTTCCTGCCATCCAGGACCTCTATACCAGGCTGTGTCAGAGGAAGGCTCTATAAATTGTCAAAGACTCCAGTCACGCTAGTCATAGACTGTTCTCTCTACTACCGCACGGCAAGCGGTACCAGAGCACCAAGTCTAGGTCCAAGAGGCTTCTAAACAGCTTCTACCCCCAAGCCATAAGACTCCTGAACATCTAATCAAATGGCTACCCAGACTATTTGCATCCCCCCCCTTTACGCTGCTGCTACTCTCTGTTTATTATCTATTCATAGTCACTTTAATAACTCTACCAACATGTACATATTACCTCAATTACCTCGACTAACCAGTACCCCCGCACATTGACTCAGTACCGGTACCCTCTGTATATAGCCTCGCTACTGTTATTTTTTCTGATGCTCTTTAATTATTTGTAACTTTTATTTCTTCTTATTTTTTTATTTAATATTTTTGAGGTCTTTTTTTGATACTCTTTCTTAAAATTGCATTGTTGGTTAAGGGCTTGTAAGTAAGCATTCCACTGTAAGGTCTACACCTGTTGTATTCGGCGCATGTGACAAATAACATTTGATTTGATTTTTATACTACCACATCAGTCTAACTGAATATGGATGTTGTGTTGGTTGAATGTTCCAGGCAGGTTCCAGAATGTTCTTCAGCTGGTGAACCTCTTCTTGTGCAGCTGGTTTAGCAAGCTGTGGCGATGTTGGCAGGGATGTTGGGTTTGAGGGGCTATGACCCTGGCTCTTTGTAGACAACAATCTGGTCCTTTTTGCACTCCACAGCCAGGTGGACAAACAACTCGTACACTTTCTTCACCATTCATTGGTTCGACCTCTTGCAGAATATTTGTTTGTACTGCAAGTCTCCTGGAAAGACATGAAGACTGATCATGAGGATGTATAACCATAAAATAAACCATGTTCATCTAAACAAAAAAAGGTACAGTAGACTGGTATGTGTTCTGTTACACTCAGAGTCAATAATGGGGCATTGAGAGGGGCTGTTAGCAAAGATGTGAATAGTTTGAGGTTGGTTTGACTTGTAGACAATCTAGTTGTGTATTGTTGTGTATTGTTGTGTATGAGCATCTACAGTTGTGCTGTCGAGTAGACAAGCACTGCCAACCATGAAGTGATTAGACTAGAAGGGTACACTAACATCCCCTCTCCCCCATGCCAAAGAACTGACTGCAAGGGTGTGAAAAGTTTGAGGAGCACTTGTCTTGTAGAACGTTTAGTGTATTGGTCATTTTGTTTTCTCAAGAGGGTATTGTGCTTTTATAAATACCTTTGGCTGTTCTGGATTATTTTAAAGTCAGATGATGTTGAGTTTGAGCTTATTCCAGGCTGAAAGCTTTTATCCAATGGGTCTACAGCAGGGTTCCCCAACTGGTGGCCCCCGGGCCGAATTTGGCCTTGTGGGTGGTTTTATTTGGCCCCCTAGTTTTCAAAAAAAATAAAACGTTATTTTTTTTGTGTGTAGAATTTTCATTGGTGGACATAAAAGAATGTAAGAAAATAACAGGAAATCAGCTCCAAGTGATTTTAATCTAAGAAATCTGTTCCCAAGTATTCCCACGTGATCGTATACAAATGTAAGAATGGTTTGAAATGATCTGTTTGGGCTTCTTGCGGTCAATTTGCAGCCTACAAATTATTTGTAATTATGTTCCGGCCCTCCCACCATAGGCTCAAGAAAGAATCGTCCCGCGGCTTAATCTAGTTGATGATCCCTGGTCTACAGGCTCTGTACTATTAAAACTGGTGGTCATCATCATCATCAGGATTAGTCTGTAGGACACACTAGTCAGTGATTAGCCAACATTTTACTACTTAGACCCCATCAATACACACTCAAACAATGTACTACATCCACCCTCATGTCAATACTAACCTTCACACACAATACCCAACCCCAACAGACACCAGTCAGACACCCACACATCTCCTCCTTACTAATACCTCATTTTCTCCAATTTAGACTTGCATGAACATTTGAGTCATTTAGCAGACGCTCTTATCCAGAGCGACTTACAGTTAGTGAGTGCATACATTTTCATACAGGCCCCCCGTGGGAAACGAACCCACAACCCTGGCGTTGCAAGCGCCATGCTCTACCAACTGAGCTACAGGGGACCTGAACAATCAACTAAGCCTCCACAATACAGATAAAACTACAGTAGAAGTTGTACCCTACTTGTAAACACACCAACTATGACAACAAGACACGGACCATGTTTATGCCTAGCTCCAGTGTATTTATTTGCTCATCATGGAGTCATGGGAAGATTTAGTAAATTTTAGGTGACGCACACTAGTTCCTGGTGCTGAGCTTGATGTTGATGCCTCTGCAGATGTTGATGGGACGGACTCTATATAGAACACAGTCACGTTAGCCTCTGCGGTAGTTAGTTAGCTAACCTAACGAAGCTAACGTTAGCTTGCAAAAGTTACAAATCACATCGCCAGATAGCAGCTGTCTAATTACATTGAAATGCTTTGGAATGTCCAGCCAGCGTATTGTGGAAGCTAGCTAGCTGGATTTTGGTTTAGATAAACAAATATAGTTCGCTAGCTAGCTAGGTAACGTTAGCTACGTTTACCTCAGCTTGACTTGTTTTCTGCTGCGCTGATGTTGGCTGACCTCATTAGCTCCCTCTTTGAAGTGAAGGGGAAAATCAATAGAATGGAAAGTTCTGTCTACAGACATTTAGATATTTCTCACACCTCCAGCGGGCGGTCCTCTACGTCCTGAAATCCGTATGAATTATGGATATTGTGGTTTGCTTAAAACCAGGCAATGTAGCTGGCCCGTTTCTACAGGTGAGACGCAGAAACGCTCCTATTTGAGTGTAGTGGGGAAATTTGAAATGTGTATGACACATACATGTTAATAACATATGAATGGACATATATAGTGAAATAGAGCAGCGGTGAAATGTCCCTTTACGGGCCATCCACCAAGCCAATAACTATAATGATAAACTATAGGCTACATAACTATAAAACTTTGGTGACCATCCACACTAGAGGAAAGTGTATCGTTCTACAGCCCTACACCTGTCAATCAACTGATCCACGCGTCCTATTAAAAGAAGGTGGTAACACAAGGCCCCGTGTAGCTCAGTTGGTAGAGCATGGCGCTTGCAACGCCAGGGTTGTGGGTTTGTTTCCCACGGGGGGCCAGTATGAAAATGTATGCAGTCACTAACTGTAAGTCGCTCTGGATAAGAGCGTCTGCTAAATGACTAAAATGGAAATCTAAGACCATTCATGACATCATTAGTGCACAGATAGCCTACTCGTTCAGGGTGTGTACAACAGCAAATATCACTTCAATGTAGGCCTTCTGAACAATAAAATAGTAACTCGTATTTAAATGTACCAAATCAACAACAAAAGCCGTGTAGCCTGCACATCTTTTACAGCCTGGCATTGCCTCGTTGCTCAAGTGGTTTGCAAGTGATTTCCATTTTTCTAATGGTTGTCAATTCCTTTGGGTCTTCTATTTCACTGTGCTCATCACTCTGTCTGTCCTGTGTAACTATTTGCAACGCATCAGTGCAACAATGTTATCAAAACTGGCCAGAAGTGATCACACCAATGTACTTTCTCTTCTCAACTTTCCCAAACATCCATTTTCTATTGCTGTAGGCCTGTTTAATTAGCAAGAGCAAGCCTGCTTTCCCCCCCGGATAGGCTATTAGGCCTAGTATAAAATATGATCAAAATATACAGTATTATTACAGTAATATATATATATGTAGATATATATATATATTAGTAATACAGTATGTCCAATAGCAGTGGTTCCCAACCAGGGGTACTAGGACCACTGGGGGTATTTGGGCTATCCACAGGGGGTACTTGAGAAGACTCATGAGACAATAGGCCGAATGGTAAAATGCACATGAGGGGGTACTTCAGGGGTACTCGTGGCAGAGCAACATTCAGTTGGTGGTTCAGTAACTGAAAGAGGTTGGGAACCACTGTCCTATTGCTTTTGTAGCCTTTAGATTTTCCTGAGATTTCATGAGAAGAGGAATGGCCCATAGCGGAGAGGCTTGCGTAGCCTGTTGGCACGGAAACAGCTGGAAGAGAGGGGCTAGTGATGTGTAGCCGAATTAAGAAGCTAAATATTAGCTAGATATTAGGCCATTCATTAGATAAAAATTAGGGCTATAGGCTAAAAATGTACCTGTCAAAGTGCAAGAAAAAGTTAACAGATTATGAAATGGCAGGTCTGTAGTGCGTTCCTACAGGCTGCCTCTGCGGCACGCAAAGATCCACTATTGATTATGCCTTTATACGGTTTTAGACAATACAATTATTATACCTGGGCTACAACAACACAGTGCAATGAGGAATGCATTATTGTTATCAAATGAGTACAGAATTAGGCTATTGTCCATAGGCTGTAAACTGCAGTGATCATTTGAATAACCGCTCAAACGTCCTCTTTAGTTTTATGCCGAAATAACTGCATTAGCCTACGTACAGTTTAGGCCTGTTTTATGCAACCATTTGGATTAGTTTGGGTATATTCTCGACAGTTTAGAAGGTCCAGAAAGGTACATTAGCATTAGCACTCATATGGTGTATTTTGTCAGGATGTAGCCCGATGTTAAGATAGGCCTGCTACTATAGGAAAATATGGACTTCTCCTTTCCAACTCCCAGCTGTAGCCTTTCATTCAGCAAGCAATAGCAAGCGTGCATCTCTTCTCCAATAGCCTAAATAAATGTAGATGTAGCCTATAGCCTAAGTTAGAAGCATTTTCATATTAGCCCATAATTCATAAGTTCAATGTTAGGCTTAATACTGCAGTGAATATATCTGTTCAATGTACATAGCGAAATAAAGAAAATGTTGATCAGATAACGAAATCAAAGGTAGCCTACACTATGTGCGTTCCCAAGGCTTCACTGAGCGCGATCTCTCCCAATCCCCTGGTATGCAGCTTGAAAAGCTTTGGTGAGAGGCAACAAGATACTTGTCTAATTGATGATACGGTGGCAGGTAGCCTAGGGGTTAAGAACATTGAGCCAGTAACCAGAAAATATTTCGATGTGCTCTTGAGCAAGGCACGTAACCCGATTTGCTCTTCATAAGAGCGTCAGCTAAATGACTAAAATGTAACACACCGAGTGGCGCTGTGGTCTAAGGCACAGTATCGCAGTGCTAGCTGTGCCACTAGAGATCCTTGTTCGAATCCAGGCTCTGTCGTAGCCGGCTGCGACCGGGAGACCCATGGGGCGGCGCACAATTGGCCTAGGGTAGAGGAGGGAATGGCCGGCAGGGGATGTGGGTTCGATTCCCACGGGGGGGGTATGAAAAAAAATAAAGTAATGTATGCACTAACTGTAAGTCGCTCTGGATAAGAGCGTCTGTAAAAGCTACTCTAATGTTTCAGTTTTTTAGGCTATTATTGTTTTCAAGTTGGTATAAAACTCTAGTCTAGACTGTAAACTGCAGCGACATGTCATTAGAATAACCACTAAAAAAGCCAGGCATTTTGAATGCATAATCTTTTCAAAATAACTGCATCTAGCCTGCATGATTAGGCAACCATTTGGGTCAGTTATGAGGTTTTGTCTCGGCACTTTAGCCCACAAGGTCCAGTCACATTATCAGGCCAGTCACATTATCAGGCCAGTAATATGGTGTGTTTGGTCAGGATGTATCGCCTAACAGACACATGCTAATGCAGTAATTTCTTGTGGTGCGCATATTAATTATGGTAATGCGTGAGCGTGGAGGAAGTTGTATCCAAAGTTCTTGGCTTCCGTGTTTTAAAAAGCGTTTCGAAAGTGAGATGGATACTTGATAAAAAGTTGTGCAGAGCCCTTGGTCTAGTGGTCAGGCACCTGGCTTAGACACATGTCCACCCTATCCCCACCTAAGACCGGGGTTAAATTCCCCCCTTCAATCTGTTTCTCCCACCTATCTGTATCCCCTCTGTCATTTCATAACTGTCTCAATAAAGTGCAAAAATACCCCAAACATTTCTTTAACCTGTCTCCTCCCCTTCATCTACACATCCCGAGTGGCGCAGTGGTCTAAGGCACTGCATTGCAGTGTTAGCTGTGCCACTAGAGATCCTGGTTCGAATCCAGGCTGTCGTAGCCGGCCGCGACCGGGAGACCCATGGGGCGGCGCACAATTGGCCCAGGGTAGGGGAGGGAATGGCCGGCAGGGATGTAGCTCAGTTGGTAGAGCGTGGCGTTTGCAACGCCAGGGTTGTGGGTTTGATTCTCACAGGGGGTATGAAAAATAATGTATGCACTCACTCTGGATAAGAGTGACTAAAAATGTAAAATGTTGAAGTGAATTTAACAGGTGACATCAATAAGGGATCATAGCTTTCACCTGGTCAGCCCATGTCATGAGGTGTATAGTCCCTCAGTTGGTAGAGCATGGTGCTTGCAATGCTAGGGTTATGGGTTCATTTCCCATGGGGGGGCCAGTATGAAAAATGTATACAACACTAACTGTAAGTTCCTCTATGTAAGAGTGTCTGCTAAATGACTAAAATATAAATGTAATGGATCATGATGAATGGATATCAAAACGGTCAGGCAAATTGATGTTCAATGAGGACAGCACCCATTTCCACATTCATGATTGTCAATGGAAGTGACAGGTGCAGAATCCTCAATTCAACCTCCAGTTACTGCTGGTGGTTTGAACACTTTGCCTGACAATACCTGCCAAAATGGCAAATGATAAAAAAACTATGTTCAACATTAAGACAAAGGCATGTAATTCTGCGCGAGACAGGATTCACAACATCAGAATGGTGTTTAGAAGCTTTAAAGAGAGGATTCACAACATCAGAATGGTGTTTAGAAGCTTTAGAGAGACGATTCACAACATGAGAATGGTGTTTAGAAGCTTTAGAGAGAGGATTCAGAACATTAGAATGGTGTTTAGAAGCTTTAAAGAGAGGATTCAGAACATTAGAATGGTGTTTAGAAGCTTTAAAGAGAGGATTCACAACATCAGAATGGTGTTTAGAAGCATTAGAGAGACGATTCAGAACATTAGAATGGTGTTTAGAAGCTTTAGAGAGACGATTCACAACATCAGAATGGTGTTTAGAAGCTTTAGAGAGAGGATTCAGAACATCAGAATGGTGTTTAGAAGCTTTAGAGAGAGGATTCAGAACATTAGAATGGTGTTTAGAAGCTTTAGAGAGACGATTCACAACATCAGAATGGTGTTTAGAAGCTTTAGAGAGAGGATTCAGAACATTAGAATGGTGTTTAGAAGCTTTAGAGAGACGATTCAGAACATCAGAATGGTGTTTAGAAGCTTTAGAGAGAGGATTCACAACATCAGAATGGTGTTTAGAAGCTTTAGAGAGAGGATTCAGAACATTAGAATGGTGTTTAGAAGCTTTAGAGAGAGGATTCAGAACATTAGAATGGTGTTTAGAAGCTTTAGAGAGAGGATTCAGAACATTAGAATGGTGTTTAGAAGCTTTAGAGAGAGGATTCAGAACATTAGAATGGTGTGCAGAAGCTTTAGAGAGAGGAAACGACACCAAAAGAGAAAGGAGCTCATTTTGAACTAAACAGGACTCAAAACACCAAACTAGTGGTTTCAACCTTTTCTGCTAGTGCTCCCAATCCCTGGCAAGGTGTTGCAGGGATGAAGTGGTGTTACAACACACCATGTCATGTTTCAAAACATCTCAGGATGATGTGTTTCAATACTCCAGCAAAGTTAAGGTTTCCTCTCCTTCAAGTTGGTGGCAGCTCAGTTGCCACTAGTTTTGGTGTTACAAAGCACTTCATTTTAACGGTGTACAAGGTAAATGTAACTACTAAATAGCAGAAGGCTATGTTGTTAATCTATATCAATCCCATCAACTAATACATGGATTAATGAATGAAAGCCTTATTAGGTAACTCTACAGCTCCATGTTTTTCTCCATTAATGTTGTTTATGAGACTGACATATCCGTTTGGGACAAGCCATGACAGGAGTTAACCCTGAGAGTTCCCCAATGCTCAGTCTCTACCTATGGTGTCAGAAAATGGTTGAATGTAGATTTTGAGTGCAACCAGAGCTACCATAGCAGCTCATATTAGTCTCAATCTCCTGGTTTAATGACAGCAACGGTGCTTTTCACATTCAAGACCTTTCCATCAGTGTCTAGCCCCAATATATGCATGAACAATACTTTTTGTTGTTGTTGTTGTTGTTGTTGTAATTTTACCCCAATTTTCTCCCCAATTTCGTGATATCCAATTGCTAGTTACGATCTTGTCTCATCGCTGCAACTCCACAACGGGCTCGGGATAGGTGAAGGTCGAGACATGCGTCCTCCCCGAAACATGACCCGCGCTTCTTCTTAACACAATGCTTAACCCGGAAGCCAGCCATACCAATGTGTCAGAGGAAACACTGTTTGACTGACGACCGAAGTCTGCTTGTAGGCGCCCGTCCCACCACAAG